>NW_026919402.1:0-15861 GCF_032062105.1 Saccostrea cuccullata
AAAAGTCAAACTACACCTTAACCCCCCCCCCCCCCTCTCTCATTTAGTAATCTGATTTAATAAGATAAGAATATAAAGCAACAGAAAAAATTCAAATCACAAGTCAAACTGCACCTTAACCCCCCTCTCTCATTTAGTAATCTAATTTAATAAGATAAGAATATAAAGCAACAGAAAAATATCAAATCAAAAGTCAAACTACACCTTAACCCCCCCCCCCCCTCTCATTTAGTAATCTGATTTAATAAGATAAGAATATAAAGCAACAGAAAAAATTCAAATCACAAGTCAAACTGCACCTTAACCCCCCTCTCTCATTTAGTAATCTAATTTAATAAGATAAGAATATAAAGCAACAGAAAAATATCAAATCAAAAGTCAAACTGCACCTCATATTGTTGGTGCATACACTGTATTTGTTTAAACCATAACACCTTGGGCCACAATTCAAAGTTTAAAAAAAACCAGGGTCACATGTAGAAGCGACTTGCCACCTTCTCTCAAAAACCCAGTGGGGAGTATTTGTCCATTTTGAACAGTTCTAATTTTGACCAAGTTTTTTTTTCAAGGTTAGTATAACAATTATGTCCTTTACAGGTTGTCATGACGATAGTATTAGCCTTTGTATTTTCTTGGAGTTGTTTTTGTCCGGATTCAGTACAGGAGGAAACTCAAACTGGAGGACATAGATGGTAAGCTAGCAAACAATGCTAGAATTACATAGTGATTTAAAAGCTAGGATACATAGTGATTTCATAGCTAGGATACACATTGATTTCATAGCTAGAATACACATTGATTTCATAAGCTAGGATACACAGTGATTTCATAGATAGGATACACACTGATTTCATAGCTAGGATACACATTGATTTCATAGCTAGGATACACATTGATTTCATAGCTAGAATACACAGTGATTTCATAAGCTAGGATACACAGTGATTTCATAGATAGGATACACACTGATTTCATAGCTACATTGTAGGATACACACTGATTTCATATCTTTAATTATTATTTTTAAGTGATTGCTTTACAGGGCTCGCATGAACTTCATATGAAATTTCGCATGATTATCATGTAAATTCTTTGCTTGAGAAGGAGATGCAAAGGACCATGTATGATATACACACAAAAATAACATGTGATCTTCACAAAAAAAATTCACGCCAATATGTTCATGGAAAAAGGAAAACGCCTCAAAATCAATGAAGTTATTTTTCCCAGTGTTTATTAAAAAAGAGACATTTGAATACCTGTAAAATTGTGATATTTTTTTCAGATCATGCCAAGCAGACAGAACACGTGTACATCAGTGATGAAGAAAAGATGATGTGTGAGAACCCGGACTACAAATGGACCGTTCGATACATAGCTCTACAGAGAGATTCAACTGAACTACAGGTATGTCATTGTTATAAGTGGACAGGTCGATATACAGCTCTACAGAGAGATTCCACAGAACTCCAGGTGAGCTTAAATATGTTTCGTTGGCTGTAAGTTTACCTTTCTGATTTTCTGATAACACAATTACATGCATTCAGATTTAGTAGAGAAACAGCTTTTAAAAGTTGTGATACAATTTTTATAATGTTAATTTAATTTTTTCTGCAAAAAAAAATAGTAGCTGTAGTTCATGAAAAACGATTTTTAAAGGACTAAGTCTTAAAAAAAATTACAGAACATAGTATATAGAAGTTTTATTCTGATTTTGATTTTCCAGACCCCTTACATGTACAAGGGAGAAAGACACAGGAACAAAGAAGATTTCAGTCTCAGGATGTATGGGGATGAAGTCAAGGTCAGTTTGATTAAATTCATTTAACAAAAGTGTTTCTTGAGAAATACCTCTCAAAAATACCCCCCCACCCCCCACCCCCCCAAGTTCCTAAAAATGCCTTATTCATAAACATGTTATATTTACATCCATATATATTTTTTCATTTATTTCTTATGAAGACCATTGCCAGTAATCAGTGCATGAACATAACTTAGCAATCCATGAGTGTAGTTTTCTTGAACAATGGCTGATTCATCAGTTCTATATACAATGACATATTCATCTTAAAAACAATGATTAATAAATTTAATTTACTTTGAATGATTTTTTATAAAAATGTAAATATAAATATTAAATATAAACTAAAAAATGCTTTCTTTTGTTTGTTATTACGTGAATTAACGTCGCACAACTTACATAACCTGCGTAATTTTTTCTGCAATATCTGCGACATTAATTCCCATAATAACAACCAAAGAAAGCATTTTATTATTTAAATAAATAATTTGAATGTTTTTAAGAAATGAATGTAATATTTTTTCCTTTGATCGAAGTATCAAAGAAAAAATTTGGACGGAAAACTTCATCAATGCTCATAGTGCATTGATGTAAAAGTTTTCTGTCCAAATTTTTTCTTTGATACTTGAAATAAAGGAAAAAATATTGCATTAATTTCTTATCATTTAATTATGATTTTAAATTTAAACTAGAGGTACTGTGAGCAATGAGCTCACTAAATGATACCCCCCGCCTCCCATATGGTTATAACTGGTGAAAAAGTCCATGTTTTCCTGTGGCCGGGAAACCCAAAATATGTGTCGGATCAAAAAGTAAAATAGGAGGTGCACACTGGCAATATGTAATAAAGATTCTGTGAAAGTTTCATCAAATTTCATTCAGTGGTATGAGAGGAGTTGCGGATAAGAGATAGGTACCCCAAAGCGTAACAGACGGACGGACGTACAGACGACGGACGGATGGACGGACGGAATTAACGATTACTATATACCCTCCCACTTTTCAAGCGGGGGGTATAAAAATGAAACTTTCTTTCACTTTTTCTTTGAAATTTATGCATCAAAAATCGTGCGCACGAATTCATCACAACAACGTTCACGTTGCTGAAATTCAAAATGGCTCTAACGAAGAAACGTTCTCTATCATTGTCATGTCATTACCAACATTTTCTGAAATAATTTACATTTCTTTAACACAGACATATGAATCAATATTTTTAGGTGCCTTGAAAAACCAGCACAAACAATTAGACAAGAACTGTTCTGATGAGGAGCAACAAAGTGGAGACGAAGAAGACCAAAGTAATGAACTTCTATCTGACTCCCAGAACACACAGTTTGATGAGGATATTCAGATGTCTGAGTACGACCACAATGACGATCGGAATGCGAATGAATCAAGTGATTCTGAACAGGAGGATCTATTGAACAGCACATCAGAAAATCAAAGAGTCAAAACAGTCAACAAGAAAGGAGATAATCGTGCAGTAATCGATTCTGAAAATTGCGAAAGTGATCCTGACAGTGATTTCATAGACGATGAGAATATTAGAGGAGCAAAGGTTGGTAGTAAAACACCCCATACTTGTAAAGTGATAATAGAAAGAAATTCTTCACTTAGGGAAAACAGTACTAGGAAAGGAAAGCTAGAGTCTCCCAAAGTACAAAAGACCCCAAACACAAAGAACAATCTCACAAAAAGCAGAGCAGCTGAAATGCCAGAATTATCTACTCCAAAGATTAACTCGGGAGGAAGTACGAAAAAAATGGGTCGACAGCAGAATGTGAAAGACACTGGAACCACACAAAAAGTGGAGAATGAAAAAGGCAAAGAGAACAAGAATAGAGGCAAGGTGAGGGGTAAAAGTGGTATCACAGAAAAGGAGGTGGAAGAGGGGCAGAGAGATGACATTTCTGTTGAGAGCATTGATGAAGATTATGACCAGAATTTAATAGAATCGAGTGACTCTGAGCTTGAGGATCCATTTAGTAGTGTGGCTTCAAATAAGAGCATCAGTGAGCAAAAGTCACCGAAAAAGAATGTAAAGAGCAATCCCCTATATAATTCAACAGCCAGGAGGGGTAATGACAGTGAAGAATCAGATATATCAGAAGATGAAAAGGAGGTTGTGGGGAAAGGTGGAAGGAAATCTATAAGAAAGAGTAAAGCAACAGTTGGGGAAAAGAATACAGACAGTGAAAGCAGTGTAAAGAAAGGGAGACTTGATACCACCAAACCCAACAAGACTCCAGTCCCAAGAAACAGCTCCAGAGTATTAAATAAAACAACAGAACCACCTGCATCTTCCACACCAAAGAGAAGTGGACGAGGAACTTCCTTAAAATTGCCTGTGCAGCAGAAGATCATCACACAAGCGGAGCTACATGTCACAACTTCACCTTCGTCAGGGGAGGAGAACACAGATGATGAGGCTACCAGTAACGGTGTATACCACAGTTCTGATGACGAGCCAACCCCTGACCCAGCAGTGGGGGGTAGTATCAGTTTATCTCCACAGAGAGCCACAAATGATCCAGAAAGGTCCAATCCTGCTGAAGAGTTCAGCTCCGAATCAGAATGGGAAGAAAATGCCACCTTTCCAGGTATAAACATATCAGAATATAAGAGGTTTTTTAGCTAAGGACAAAGTTGGCTATTTATGCAAATTATGCCAAAATTGAATGATTGCTTAGAATTCCCATTATACAATATATCATGTAAAATGTAATTTCTGCACTATAAATGGAAGATATTGAAAAAAAAAACCTGCAAAATCTGAAAATTTTAATGTATTAAAGGCATGGAAGAACAAAAATGACACCTTCTGCCATATTCATTGTCGGAACCCCAAGTTTTCTCACCGTTATAATCAATTGTAGTGTACCATATAGAAAATCTGTGGGGACTCTGATGATGTCATTGTCTTCAGTTCATATCTTGATAACATTGAAGTCTATATAATGTATTGCAGGAATATTAAAAAAAAATTTCAAATAGTGGTATGCAGTAGCCAGTATACTTGTTGAATATGATGAAAGAGAGAAGCTATTTTGCATGCCACGGGAATGAAATTCAAGAAAATTTACTTTCAGATTGTGCCATAGTGATAAGCAGCATAAAGAAAGACTGGCTGCTAAAGAGAGATATGATACCCGAGAAAGCCAAGGAGTTGTTTGATGTGCAATATGCCAAATCTTGGTCTCAATCGCCAAGTTTTTCTAATCAGCTGAGCGATGATCATCTTCCTCATATCATGAAAATTGTTGCAGACATGGTCAGGTGTGTACTAGAATTCAATTGAAAGTTCTTTCTCCTTTGATGAAATTTCATTGTGATAAAATTCATTTAGTGTGATTAGAGGCAATTTGAGATACGAAATTGTTTTCTCTGATTGAAGTGCATACAACAATCAGATTTTTTTTTGCTTGACATAAATGTTTTTATTTTATGAAATTCATGGAATCTGCATGAGATGGGTGATGAAGAAAATTATTTCATGTGTATTTTTCTTCAAATCATTTTTGCCCCATTCTACAATAAATTCTCAAGGTCTGAGGCCAGTATTATCTGTTGGAAGCCAGTTAATTCAAAAATCAATTAAGTCCCTTTATTTCTCAAAAATGCCATCTTGAACGAATAAAACTTATTTTTTTTACCTTCGCAATAAAAAAGGATATAAACTGCACTCAATGGGCCAGGCATAAAATTTAAGAAAGTTCTTTTGTTTGGATGTGTATAGTCACACGAAATACTGATTCATATTTATTTATTTTTAATTTTCTGAAGCTATGCCCCTTTTAACATAGAGTATTGACCAGAAAATAAATATACCACTGAAACAAATTGTGAACACAACTTTTCTTAAACTTTTGTAACTGTAGTTAATATGTTCATACTGTGTAGCTGCGCATATCCGAGCCATGTGGTATTTTGGAGTTTGTGACCTTGCACACTTTTTTTGTCATTGTAAATAGTTAAAACAGTCAAATTGTTTTTTTGCCCTGCCATGAATATGGCCAGGGCATATATTATTTCATGGGTCTTTTTCTGTCACAAAATTGCATGGATGATGCATCTAAGGATCTTCAATAAACTTGCTTCGGATGCTGGATCTTGTGTCCCAAGTACAAGTATAATTTTGAACCAAACTGATCAAATTTTATAAACATACAAATTTTCATTTGCTTTTAATTTTCGGCGGGGCATTCATATTTAATTATTTGTAAGTTATCAAACCCCTTTTGTCAGAGAAAAAATCAGAGAGTTCATGCTATACAAGATGTCATTGGTATTGAAAATACTTTATGAATAAGTGTTTGGAACTTCCAAATTAGATCACTGTATTCAAAGATGTCTGTGTTCAAAATACCAGAGTTCAACTATATATTGATTTTCCAGGCATTTATGAACAGGACTTGTGGGCTGATATTACATGTACAAGTTGAAAAAAAATTGGTTTAAAAAAATGTACATGTATAAAGTAAAACAAAATATAGCTTTGTTATATGTTATTTGTTAATTTTCATATTATTTTACTGTAATAATATTTGCTATGATTTCATTTTGTAGGAACAAAAAGTTCAAAAAACTTGGCCAGTTGTTGACAGACTGCAACTATCAGGTTAGCCAGATGGAATCCATCAATCACCTGTTAAGTCTTGATGATGACGCTATAAATAATATCAGAAAATCTCTGCTTGATGGTATAGAGAACCAGGAGGTCAACGGAGAAGTTGTGCTCATAATGGACACCAAATTAAACACGCTATTTCTAAAGCTGAATAACACTGTGGACAGACTTAGTAAAATTAGGAATCAACTCTTCCCAAATATGAAGGAATTGTCAGGTTGTCTATATGAGTGGAAAGTAAGCACTGTGTCAGCCATTACTCCCAACCCTTCAGATGTTGACTTTGAGTGGAAGGGAATCAATGCTTGGCTGAACAAGGAATGCTGGGATAGCTGTGAACGGTGCATTTATCCTGCGCAAGACATTTTTCTTGCAGCTGTGGAAAATAAGAGCATTGAAAAGTTAATTGAATGTCACTTTTCAAAGGAGGTAAAGAATACTCAAAGGAAGTTGTTCTTTGTGAGGGCCATGGATGATATGGTTAACTTGGACATGTTCCTTCAGAGACTGATTGGTTCTTGTGCTAATCACAGGAATGCCCTCATTATAAGTCACGCAAAGCCACCCGTTACCTTAAAGTCTCTTTTGCCATCCAGTTTGAGAAAAGGAATAGAAGTGAAAGTAATGAGTGCCTTTAAGCCTTCCAATAAACAGGGTATATCTGTGGTTGTGATCAGTGTAAGCAATCCTAATTGGCAGCAGCAGCAGAGAAGTTCAGGTATGTATCAATTAAATAAATCATATATATAGAAAGGTATTCTGATTTGAATAATAAATAGTTATAAAAAAAGAAAATTACTAACGGTTATAATTCTTTGTATGATATGGATCTGACAAGTGTGTGAGTCTTTATATTAGATTCGCATGTATGTCAAGAATATGTCAATATATATGGAAATAAAGCATCTTGAATAATGTTTTCAGGTACAGTTCCTGCCACAGCAAGTGATGATGAAATAACACCTTGTCCAGAAGATAA
Source organism: Saccostrea cuccullata (assembly GCF_032062105.1). Lineage (NCBI taxonomy): Eukaryota > Metazoa > Mollusca > Bivalvia > Ostreida > Ostreidae > Saccostrea > Saccostrea cuccullata. The sequence continues at coordinate 7,411 of NW_026919402.1, forward strand.
TGTACCCAGGGATAGAAAACGCAAAAGTCTTCCTGTTAAAACCGGTGATTCTTATTCGAAACGCAAACGAAAATCTTAACCATTTCGGACAAGCAGAATTTCTAACAGCAGATGTGCATGGTTAAGCTATATACACTGTACTACATACAAAGTTAAGGTTTTTGCTGTGTTTAGTAGTGTCAAAGAGTAAATTTTCACTGCCAGTTCCTTTTAAGTTATGAACTTTTCAGATCACATCCATCTATTAACTGATCACATCCATTTATAAGCTTTTTACACTTTAGTTTCTTCTAAAGAACCACTGGTACAATTTTGACCAAAGTTGATAGGAACTATCACTGAGTGAATATAGAGATAATCAACATGATCAAGGAAAAGAAAAAAAATATGGTGGGGTCTTTAAACTTGTCAATAACCATGATAACCAGTGGGTCAGAAAAGATGCATATGTAGAAGCTTCCTGAAGTAGTATAGAATTAAAAAAAGTTTCAAGTCATGTTCCCTGAGCAGTAGGGCTTCAGTGACTCAGGTGAGCTCTTTGGCCCACAGGCCTCTTTTTATAACCTTTCATATGAATTGTTTATCAAATTATCATACAAGTATACTTGTGTATATTTCACAACATTTATAAAAATAGCAGCATTTACGTCTAATGATACCATTTTTTTATGTAGGTCAATATATATTTAGTTTAAATGGTTGTTTTCTTTTATATCTGTTTTGACATCGTTTTGAAAGAAATTTTCTACTTTCTTAGCACCTCCGTAAATTGATCTGATTATAATAACCTTTGGTTGCTTTGAAAATCTGTGAAAAAAACTTGTTACTTATACTTGGTACTCTTTTGTTCAAGGGCATTTATTATATGCAGATGTATTTGGTTCAGGCAGTGTTAGTATGTCAAATGACAAGTTTAAAGAAATTGTTATTCTAAAATGGAAATGGAATTTATTAGCATGCTGAAATACTAGAAATTTGTACATGTGAATTGTAATTATTATCTCTTCCTTATAGAAATGAAACAAGATATGTTACTTTGATAGCAGATTTTTTATATTTTTGTATTGCATTGATTCCTGTTTAATTAGGGCCCCGCAAGGATTTGCGGGTGCCCTATAGTAATCACTCTGTCTGTCTGTCTGTCCGTCTGTCTGTCCGTCTGTCATTCTTCCGTCCACAAATTTTCTGTTTTTTCCTAATACCTTTTTTTATGGTAGCCCAATTAAGTTCAAATTTGGTATGGTAGTTCAGTAGGCAAAAAGACATATTTTGATGCTAAGTTTGTTTCTCTATGTCCTCTGGTTTGGAGCTGGGGTGGTGGGGTAGATTCCTTAACTTTATATAAGAATGAATTGGGAAAGAGAGATAACTTCTGAAAATGTTGTAAACTGAATACTGCAATGAATGAGCCCCTTGGGATTAATTAGCTTTCCTCCTGAAGAAAATCCAAAGCATTATCTTTATCTGTCACATTGAGATTAATTACCACCTCTGTCTGCAAATGAAGTTTGTTTTGAAGTTAAGTCCATTTGGAATGCTATGAACACTATGAAATGTGGATTGAAGTATAAATGTTTTTACTTTATTTTTGTTGAAATAGCCTACACGATGAGTTTTAATTTCATTGACTTTGAAAAAGAAGAAATAGATTAAAGAAGATATATTTTTTATTTTTATTTGTTTATTTATTTTTTTTTTCTTCATGAAAATTCAAGAATATTATTAATTTTTAAGGCAGTTGGATAAAAACCTCATCATTCTATCATTGCTGAAAAAGTTCTTATTATAAATTAAGAAGAAAATGATGAGAGAGAAGTACAATTAATCCCTTGGGATTAATTATCTAGCCTGCTGCAGGAAATTTAGAAGGCTTATCTTTATCTGTCACTTTAAGATTAATGAAAACCTTTGTCTTCAACTGCTGTTTGTTTTGAAGTTAAGGTCAAGCCTTCATGATATGTATTTGCATTCATTGAAGGCTGGCATTTTATATAACAAAAGCTTCACTATTATTTAGATTTACATTCAGTGTTGAGTTGTTCTTTACTGCTTTATATAAAATAGATACAAAGATATTATTTACAGGTTTTTGGACATTCGGGAAATTTTGAATACAGTTGCTATTTCTTATTCGTCATGTATTTCTTAAATCATTCCATAAGCTGCACCCTTATAATTCTACAATTTATGGTTAGCAGAGATGGTTGTTTATTTATGTTTATTTATTGTTGTTTATTTATTGTTGACAGAGTTGGTTGTTTATCGTAGTTAATTTATTGTTGACAGAGTTGTGTATAATTATCATTGTTTATTAATCGTTGACAAAGTTGTTTATTTATTGTTGAAAGAGATGGTTGTTTATTGTTGTTTATTTATTTTTGTCAGAGTTAATTATTTATTGTTGTTTATTTATCGTTTTTTATTTATTTGTTTGTTTATTGTTATTTTTTTTTCTTTTTTTAAAATTTTTTTTTATTTATTGTTTATTTATCATTGACAGAGTTGTTTATCGTTGATTATTAATGTTTGACAGAGTTGTTTATTGTTGTTTTTTAATCGTTGACAGAGCTGGTTGGAGGAGGAACAGGAGAGCCGGGAACAGACCATTCACACGATGACAGAACTCCGGAGACGGAGTCGACCTAACGCTGACCTCGAGGACCTGGACGAGGACGTCATTCCCAGCTCCTCCTTCTCCATCCCTGTAGCTGACAACGTCCAAGAGGCGGGGCTACAAACCTAAAGGGATGGGACCACAAACCAAAAGGGGTGGAGCCACAAACCTAAAAGGGTTGGGGCCAATACCATAATGGGGCGGAGCCACAACTTTAGATGATTTTTAGGAGTGAAATACTTTCAATGACATTGATATGGGCCACATCACATGGTGGTCTCTGATATGCTTTGTATATTTCATGGTATTTTATTGAACTTAAACCAAAGGCAAAGGTGCTCTACTGTCCCAGGATGGGGACAGTTTTAATCATCTTTTTTTTCTGTGATCAAGTTCAAATTGTGCCAAAAAGTCTTTAACATTTCATTTAACGCTGCCTCCTTATGTTTCATATTCAGGAGGTATTTTAGTGTGAGTGTGTAAATATTGAATGCTTTGTATTGATCAAGAGAGAGAAGTTTTCTCATATTGAGAGGAATAAGTTGTGTCTGAGAAAAGAAAAATCCATGCCTCGTGTAATTACAGTAGTAAATCCTATTTTAAGCCTGTGTTTTTGAGCAATCTATGAACGGAAATTATAAAATGGTCACATTTGATACAATTAGGGGACTACCATTTGATTCTGAAGGGGGGGGGGGGGCAGATGTTGGAAATAATTCTTCTGTCCTCCAAAAAGTTGAAAATAAATAATCTGTCCTCAACTGGAGTGGAAATAAATAATCTGTCCCTGTGTTCGATGTGTTCACTTTTTTGCTGGTCATACTCTTTTAGTGAAGAACAAAATAAAAAAATCTGTCCTTGATCCTTCACCGACATGAAAATAAATAATGTAAATAATGTGACTTTAAAACAATTCCCTCCTCACCCCTCCCTCACCCCCATCAGAATGAAGAAGGTCATCCCTATAGGTAGTCAATACAAGCAGAGAATCAGATTCTTGCATTTTTTTAAAATTCATTATATACTGTATATTAAATAGATACTGCTTAAAATACTTGATGAAATACTTCATTGATTAGTTTGATTTTGTGAAACCCTCTAGGGAAAATTTTGCAGTTGCATATATCAGAAGTTTGTTATATACAGGTAGTAAGTAAGACTTGATTGACATGTACATGATATGATATTAATGCTTTTCCATTTTTACTTTTCAGTTAATTCATAATAATTAACTTACACTTTTATCTGAAAAACTAAGTAACTGGTTCTCAACCTATTATTTTATATTGCCTGGTTTTCATTATTAAATATGTTTATTGACCATCTTTTTTTAATGTTACACACCATGCAATATGCAGTTAATATTTGTTAAAGGGAATCTTTTAAGATTTTCTTAGTGCATTAAGTTTCATTTAACTGTTGATCAACTTTGTGTGATGATGGTCTTTATTTTATAGAACCAGGTGCTAGTTTTGTTCATATGAATTTGAATATTGGTGCTTTCTACAGTGTGTAACTCAATGTTTCAACAAATGAAAGCTTCATTTCAAAGATTGTAATTTAGAACCATTTGACATTTGCTTATCAATTCTCATTCTGGTATCCCATTCTGAGTCCTGATTTCTTTTGTACTCATTTACTGTACATATAACTTGTGTTCTACAGATCATGTCTTCTATCTTAAATTCTTTATTTAGAATTTTATACAGATATGTACCGGGTAATGTTAAAGTTTATAAGCTGGACCTTAGAAAGTTTACTGATAACCAGGCAGTATTAAGAATAACGCAGGAATCTGGATATATAAACAAGTCTGTACATTTGTATTGTATATATGGGTTTAGGGCATTAATAGTTCAGACAATCAACAAATGAAACACAGCTATGCGGGATAAAACAGGAAAACAAAAACAAAATTTAAGGAAAGAATTGAATAGCAACCCAAGTTATACTGAACGATGCTGTTTTTTTTTTGTTTTTTGTTTTTTTTTAAAGCGTGAACTGCTCCAACCCAGGTTATAGCCGTATAACTTGGGTTGCTATTTAATTCATTCCTTATAATTTCATTTTCCATCATCAAGAATAGAAAACACACAATTTCTCTCTTAAAAACGTCTTTAAAATGTTCATATTATAAAAGTAATAGGGGATTATTAGTTCCTGACATAAGTAATTATGACTTAGGAAACCCAGGTTATACAATAAGATTAATTTTTTATCCAATCAAATGACGCATACAACCAAAATTAAATTATTCTGTGGTTAAAAAAAATATTGTTTTTCTGGATTGATTTTAATTTTCTGTGATATTAGTAGAATACTTTCTTGTTTTGTTTATCTTTTACAATAAACGACACATTTTCAAGAGACAACCAGACGCTGTGCATTCCATGACTTAATCAGAAACACTTTAGGTTAAATCAGTAACAGTTGAGGTTTAATCATTAATAGTTTATGTTTAATCATTAAGAGTTATGTTTTTGTTTTTATATACCTTACAGCATTGTTTTAGATGCTAAAAACAATTGGGTAGTATATTAATTTGTTTCGCAGAATAAAACAATTCTGTTTGTCTAAATGTGAATAATTTTATGCTGTTTACACCAAATAATGAAGGCAACAAAAAAGAGTATAATGTATAATTTTCAGAGTATAGCTGTAATAGTCCTTTCTAGCTCTACTAGCCAAAAACCAGAATAGCTAGAAGAGCTTATGCATTGGTAAGACGTCTGCCATTCATTTGTCTGTAAGCAATTAATAAAATTGCTGCTCCCCTACAGTTTTGGTCCAATTTCAATAACAATCAGTAAAGTAAGAAAATACATTATGATAAAATTCTGTGTATTGATTTGATTTGCACGAACAGTTTTGACTTTTTTAGAAATAAATTTGCTTTGAAATTGTTTCAAAACACTGTACTCCGAAAAACAATTTTGATTTAATATCAACAATATTAAGATAAATGATTTTAATTTTAATTTTTTTTTTCTTTTCTGATCAAAATTTAATTTGTCCGCTGTCTGTCGTTGTCGACTAAAATTTTCACATTTTCATCTTCTGTCCAATATCAACCAAACTTGCTTCAAAGTATCCTTTGAAGGGGATTCAAAATTAAACTAGGGCCACGCCCTCTTCCAAGGGGGGATACATATATAATTTGGAATTTTTAAAAAAGTTTTTGATAGAACCATGGTGTTGACAGGAACTGATGAAACTCATGAGGAAATTCTTAAAGGTAGTGCCTCTAGTTTCAAGTTTGTTCAAATCGTGATCCCCTCTTCTTAAAGTCAAAGCCATGATTAGTGATATTTATATGGAATCATCCTCTTTAGTGTAGATTTAAGTTTGTTCAAGTCATACCCCCCCCCCCCTTTCCGCTAATTATATTTACAAAGGTCAATCACAGTTTTACCTGGAAAAATAAAAGGAAAAATCCCAAGGCCAGAAAAGCTTTGCTTTAGTCCATATTAAACATGTAAGCATCCTCATGTATTGAAGATTTAAATTTGTTCAAATCATGGCCTTTTGGGGTAGGATCGAGGGTAGGGAGGTCCCACCCCCACCCCCTCAGTAAACTTTTCAGTTCAGACCTTATCTGTGCTTTTTCCTAGCGATGTGGCCCCTGGGCCTCTTGTTTGTTTGTTTGTTTTTTTTCATTTCTACAAATGATGTTGCCAACTAAATTTCTTACAAAACAAACAAATTATTTTGTACAGGTATACTAAAATCTTTACATATACATTGGATTTTGAAATTAAGAAAGCCATTGCTAAAATAGAAAGTCCTTTGAACTGCTTTAAAAAAAAATACTCCTTTTACGGTCCAATATCAACAATGCTTGCTCAAAATTAAACTATCGATATATAATTCTCTTAAAAATATTGACCAATGGTGTTGACATATGGTAATTGAAAGGAGACATTTCTGTGAAATTCTTTTAAAACTACTGCCTCTACAGTTCTTTTCAACAAGTAGGTTGTAAATAGATCTTTTTTTGAACTTTTTAAAAATACACCATTAGAGGCACAGTCTATGTCAAGACGTATTCCTCCCCTTTTTAAACAGCGAATTATATTTATATAAATATATCCTAGATTGTACAAGCAGTAAGATGTGAAGATGGTGGCCAATGTACTTCCTAAGTCCGATTAAACAAAACAAATTATAAGTGGAGAAAACGGACCCCTGAAAACAAGAGGTAGGATCAGGTGCCATGGAGAAGTGATCATTTCTTGTACACACACATCGCATCGACGTGTGTGCACTTTGTCATAATCGTGTAAATTGAAAATCGGCTGACAATTAAAAATAATGGCCACCTAACAATACATTCGAAAGATGTCGGTCAAACATTGACTAAAGAATATAAATATATAATGTTAAATTATTTACATACTAGGTTAAACTGTCGATATAAGAATTTTCCACATGATGATAAAGCTGCTGTCATCCTGTTTATCATGTTTCCATGACCACCATTTAAGGGAATATCATTAATATACATAAAAAGCTATAGGGGACCTTATATTGAACCCCAGGCACTCCTGTTGTGACAGGTAAGACATGTGTAACGTGCAAGGGAGGTCACTGCCTGTGAACCCCAGCAGGCTCGTACCCGTGATAAAAAACGGATAGCCTTGAGATGCTGCAAATATGTACAATGCGCAGTCTTAATCACTTGGTACTGCGTATATAAGGTCTTTACCGGTAGCGAACAAGTGACACTGGCAGGGAAGTCCACACACCAGCGCACTTCCACAAGAGACAAGCAGGGATGTCCGCACACTTGCCCTTGCGCAGTGACAAGCAGGGATGACCACACACTTGACACTAATACGGTTCTAGCCTAGAGACACTGGCAGGGATGTCCGCACACCAATGCTCTACCACAAGATGCAGGCAGGGATGTCCACCCACCTGATCTTGCGCAGCATCAAGCAGGGATGTCAGCACACTTGCTACTTAGAGATGCCAATTACAGAGCAGGGATGACCACACACACTGTCAAGTAATAAGCAGGGATGACCGCACACTTATCACTTATCACAGTACAATATAAGCAGGGAAGTCCGCACACTTACATGTACAAGCAAGGTTGTTCAAGTTTGACCTCTAGAACCTCTCCCGTAATTATCGCCAGTAAAAACCCTATATATCTTAACACCAACTATAATACAAAGTGATTATTTATTTACAAACTAATTAAAACACTAATTTAGCTTCCAATCAACAAATCTTTAGTAACCCAACTAAAGTAACATACAATGATTATTATTGATCACTTTAATTCAAAATCAACACTAATTAAGTATTTATTTTCGATGTATATAATTAGTAACTAATAATAACAAGGGCGATAACTTTCGCTATGACGAACATATAGGAACAGCTTTCCGTTTCATCACACCAACCCCAGCTTTATGCGTCCTCGCATAAGAAAAACACATAGCGGCATTAACAAAAATCTACCAAACGCTATTTACAAAAACAAATATCTACACCGTATTCCCCATTCTGAAAAATAAAATATGTATGAATATTCTACTTAACAGAATAGTAACTAGGGCTAATTGTAACGGGAACCGTTACAGATGTTCCCCAAACGCTCCCCAGCTCCCTTTTGTGCCATATTCCCTGTAAGCTTCATTAAATAAGACAAACGCGTTACATTTAGGATTTTAACAAAGTTTTCCAAGAAGTAATCAATTTCAGCATTGCACGCATGCGCATTTGAATGCGTGTGCATAATTACCATATCATCTTGTCTACACTATTCATATATTTTAATATACTAAATATTACAGCATTAATCCAAAAAAATGTTTAATCTAGTATTT
>NW_026919403.1:0-15988 GCF_032062105.1 Saccostrea cuccullata
AATATCATTCACGTTAAGCAAACATTTACAATTTTATCATTTAAACTAGTATGGGGTGCCAATCAGATCAAATTTTGATTTTAATTTCATATTCCCTATTGCTCTGTTTAATTAAGGGTGGACCCCTTATTCTATTTCGGAAATTACAGTTTAACTTCCGGATAAAGACAGTGTAGAATATGGCTGACAGACAGTGATTGTATGTAGATGGTACGAAATCTCATGTCACGCGAGTCTTTAAAACCAATTAAAAAGAAGCTTTGGTTGAAAAAATAAACTGCACTTCAAGTCTGTAAGTCAAACTTGAAATTGAAATTTAATAAGAATGACTTCACTCTTATAAATCTTTTAATATTATTTCTTTTTTTTTCTTTTGTCCGATTTATCTTTAAATATTTTTTTAACAATTACCTTTTGAAATGTTTTATCAATAAAAACAAATTAAGTAAAATACGGGATTATTGAAATTCAAAATAGGATAAGGCTAAAAAAAATAGAAGAAGAGCAAAAAAACTTCAACATTTCAACATGGAGTAATTTTCTTTATATGCCATGGGTTTGGGAGTGGGTAATGGGGTTATTTTTTAAAATCAGATTGCATTTTTCCTCAGATAAATTGCATAAATTTGTAATAGCTTTATTTGGAGCTCAGGTCAAAGTGATGATAATAAATACAATACGCACTCAGACTGGCCAAATATTATATATACACATGTACCACCGTAAAACAAAAATAAAATGCCAAAAAAAAAATTAAATAAAACAAGAGAAGATATTTGGAGTAACGTACAATTGATATATAAAAAATGTAATTTTAGTGGGCTACCGAGTCCTATATCTGTTTGTTGAAGAACAAAAATATTTCATGAATAAATTAATTACTCCCCCAAGTCTCAGTCATTGTTCTCGATGACACGCGTAAACGACACGATAAAAAAAGAAAACAGAAACGAAAAAGTCATCAAAGACGGAGTATGCATTTCACGTTTCCATATCTAATTTACTTGGATGGTTTTCGATGTGTTTTTAATGCCAAAAAATTGGAATTCAGCTCTCTATTTAGACATAAAATCCGGCAACCATTCTTTATGTGGTGAAGTGGTGAATATTTTATTGCTTAAAAACGGAATCATATTGGATTAATCCAAAGTTATCTTCTCTGAGTGGAGAATATTTTATTGAGTAATGTATTCATAGCCGATTAATCAGGCTCGTTTGTCTCTAGATTCAGAAATTGAGATGGTTATCTTATTACAGAGAAGAAAAAACCCACAAGACTTGGTGCCAAGGCAAATGACACAGACATAAAGAATTTATATAATTTTTTCGATTTTCACAATATTAGCTAACTTTTTGCCTGTATGTGGAGAAGACCACAGACATATAAATACACTGTATGACGTATATATCCTAAACTTTATCTTTAAAAACCAGTCTTTTACCTTAACAATAAGAAAAATACATATGAATTTTAAGACACTTAACTTTTTCTAAATATACAGAAAATTAATGAGCACAAAATCCTCAGTATACGTATAAAAACCTAATATACACCCAGAGTAACTAAAGGGATGTGACATTGTAGGAATTCCTTTTTCAATATACTGTACTCCGGTATCCCTTTGAACTTAAAATATGACACTTCTATTTCCTATTTGCATATTTCACTAGAAAAAGACGTTTATGGTTATCTTACACTAAAAATTTATAAAAACTTTTCAATTGTCAACCTTCCTTGCTTATGCAGCAATATACTCTTAGTACCTGCATAATAGATTTGTATCTCCCAATTGATTCAATACGTCAGAGCATGCTCCTCTTATAAACAATTTCTAAAACGAGGTTATTTATAGACAAACACGTTGATGAAACAAGAACATCAACAATCTGGTGAAAAGGCATTTATTCGTAAGTTCTGTGGTCGATACGATAATTCTGTCAGCAAAAACAATCTATCACACTAAATAGAAGATGAATTTTCCTATTACCCGGATTTCCTGATTATGACGGGAAGCAAAGCCGGGCAATTTATGACTGGTCGACAGGGGTTTCCCCAGATACCCGATGCAAACTCAGATGTTTTAGAAATCTTTGTTTACTCTTCTATATTTTTGTTTTTTAATGAAATTTTGGCTTGAGAACATTCCGTATATTTCATAAGACATGGAAAATAGCTAGTAAGGTGCAGTGATTCATGTAATAATAAAGGAAACCAGTGGGGGCAGGGCTATCATATTAACTCTTCATTCGAATTTAAGTGATAAATTTAACGAAAAAAGGAAATTATTGACTCAAATATTCCTTTCTTTTTAATTTGGGGCTGTTGATTACTAGTACTGGTATTTAATTAAATGCATCTGATTAGTGACTAGGGAAAAATCTATAATAGAAACCAACAAACCAAATTAACACGCACTCTATTTTGAAAAAACATCACTTTTTTAAACCCATTTTTTAATTTCAAAAAACATGTTCTTCATAAAACAAAAAATTACCCCCTTTTTTAATTGAATTTTTCATAAGTTTTCCACAAATGCATGTGCATGATTTACACCCAAGGCCGATTTTTTTCGGGCAGCCTATATTGTCCATTTACATTCTCTTCGATTTTCATTAAATTGGTTGTGAGTTGAAATACATTTTGAAAAGAACAGTATTCAAATAAAAGTCCATAAAACAATAAAAAATGGGAGCAGAGAAAAAGGGGGCCCCTAAAACATCAGAGGGGGATCAGGAGATATTGGAGTATTCATCCCCAACCCGGTCATACAGCCGTGTGCTCCTTGTCATTGTCGGGAAATAACGGTAGGGGCTGCTCACTCCTCCATGGCACCTAATCCAACTTCGAGTTTTGGGATTTGTGTTTGCTCTGCTCCTATTTATTGTTTTATGGACGTGGTTTGATTGATTGTATACTTTTTAAACTTTTTACAAGCACTTTAAAAAAATTTTTTAAATCTTAATTTCCAAGCTAAAACGCATTTAAAAAAATTTTTTTTTTTTCAAAGTGCGTTGATATCGACCATATTGACGCACTTTAAAAAAAAATGTAATTATAATATTTTTACAAATAATTGGTATGATAAATAACAGATCCTCGATGGATGATTTTTTTATGATCAAGTCCCCCAGGCCCGGGAAAGTTGAGTTTTAAATATTTGAGGTTTTGATAAAATAAAAGGGAAAGTGACTTGAAATAAAGAGTGACGATTTTTTAAAATATTTTGTTTTTTCTTTTCTTTAAATTCTAGTCTTTGATAAGCATATGTAAAGCTGTAAAGGGGGCACTATAACAGGGCAAAACAATTAATTTATCATGATAGAAAGGGGGCAATTTGATTGTTAAAAAAAATGAAGATTCTTTCTCCCCAAACGTTTTACTAGTACTGTACTTCAATTTTAATTTTCACCTGTATTAATTAACCATTTAATATTGAAATTTTTCCCCCAAAAAGGAAATAATAAAAAAAATTTTTGAGTATAGCATAGCATCAAACCGGGCAATAGGCCGGGGAAGGGGGGGCACCCCCCCACTTATTCGGGAAAAGATATTCATCGTATAAGCATTGAAAATGCGCCCCCCTTTTGCATTTATTGCCCCCCTCCCCTTTTGTTACCAACACCATGTATTAAAAAGATAAAGATTTGGACTGGGGGATTTTCCTTCTTCTCCTTTTTTCGAGGGCGTTTATCAATTATAAGTTTTTGGAATAAATAACAAATAAAATCTTTCCAAAAAAAATATGATTTTTTTCAAAGTGCGTTAAGTGTCTCCATGGTAAAATATAATGATGAAGACTCAAAGCATTTAAAATTTTTTCAAAGTCGTTGACCCAAATTTGCATTTGAAAAAATTTTTTTAAAGTGCGTTGATTTTTAATTTTAACGCACTTTGAAAAATTTTTTAAAGTGCTTGCCACAAACGTTCCCCTCCAGAATATTTCACTGATATGGGACCCCCATTGGGTAACTAAAAAGGCCTAGCCGACACTTTCGGCCTTTGGCGGGAGGGATCATTTGCCACACCTGCTTTAATGGTTTATTCGGTCCATGAAACCGCCCCTTTGGGCCCTTTAGTCGCCTTTTTCGACAAGCAAGGGGGTACTGAGGATCTATTCTACCCGGATCCCCAGGGGGTTTTAGACATGTGAGTTTGAATACGTTTGTTATCTCCATATGTTTATCTGTTTTATATTAAGATTTTGTATTTGCAAAAACGTAAAGGAATCAACAAACCAAGCTTTATGATAAATTAAAAGTTAATTCCCTTACTTATGCAGCAATATACCTTCATCACCTGCATAGGGGTCTATATCTCTCAGCTGATTCGATACGCAAGAACATGCTTTACTAAACGTCTGAAAAAGAATTTCAAATTCGTTTATACACAGGCCTTTAACCGCTTAGAAAAAAAATTAGTTGTTGAAAAAAAAAAAAACACACACAATTTTTTTAAAACTATCTAAAGGCCTGTGGTTTAGTTTAATCATTTCGTAATTCTACGGTCAATGCAAATTGACGTTTTTTTAAAAAGTTATTGTTAGTCCACTATTTACACACTGAATTAGACATTTAATTTCCCCTTTTTTCCCAATCATGCATAAAAACAAGTGCACAGCGGGTGTGACCAGTCGGCAGGGGGGCTCACCTCCTCCATGGACCATCCCAACAATTTTTGGAGGTCCGTGTTTGCTTGCTCTTATTTTTTATATTGTTTAAAGGGCGTTGAGATTGAATATGTTCGTTATTTCCATATCCTTTTTCCATAGTACCTGACCTCACTTGTGAAGTTCCAGAGGCTCTGTTTTTCTCCCCTCCAATTTTTGTATTGTATTATGTATGAATGTATTATCGACTTCTGATCTTAGATTTTGTTTTCTCCATATGTACATCAAAACAAATCCCCTTACCCCTTAATTCATGGTCTTCATTTTGGACCATGCACACTTAAAATATAATTACTATGTCTTTTCAAAATTTTCTAAATTTAAATATTTGCAGCCTTATCTCAATTCTGAAAGGAGGGATTGAACCTTCTTATGGTCAAACTATAATTTTAAACATACACCTTCATATCTGAAATGTAGATGTATGTAAAAGATATTATATTCAAGGCCACTTTAAGGGTTGAGGTCCGGGATAATTTAATAGCAGCATATTATGGAAAACATTGTGACTTATATTTGACCGATGTTAGGGAAAATTAGATGGCCATGGTTATGTCCACTTACCTGTATTTAAGTAAATGTTAGGGATATCTTAGATAAGACAGCTGTAGATAAGATATCCACATAGATTTTGGACAGGACTAGGGTAAAGATAAGGAAGGATTGTTTTTACTATTCTGTTTGATTAGTTAGAAAATTAGAAATAGAATACTAGAAATTCACTTTGTATGGGATGCTATAGAAAGGGTATTTCAATATCGGTTAGTATATGTTACATGTATGTAGTGTATGATATCGCAAGGAAGCCATTTGATAGTTGGTCAATAAAAGAATTAAGGAAAGGTACAGTTTTATAACTGGACAATTTTAGGGAAGACTGGTGTGCAATATTAAAAATCCATGTATCACATTTTAAGGAACTTAGCACTTTAAAACGTTGTTACTAAACTAAATAGATTTATAAAGAAAAGAGAGGAAACTCTCTTTGAATATATCTGGAAACTTTAGACAAAATATATATGAGAACGTTTTACCACTAGAATAGTCCGTTTATGGTGGTTCATTATGGTGGTTCATTTGAATTATTTGAGTCATGATTTATAATCTATTAAATACTGTGTATTGGTACCTTCTATGGATTCCTGTCTCTTCGTCAACTGATTTTTTATACAGGAAAAAGTCAATAAATGTACCAAACAGTTAAAGGTGCTTAGACACAGATTTGAGGTTTTGCTCAAATTTTCTGTATAATTTCATGACATATCTTGTTCGAGCAATTCATAAGAAGAAAACATACTCAGTAATAAAAATCTATTTTTTTCCTTTGGAAGTTATTTGTATTAAAATTTTGAATTTCTAGACGCGTTTGATTGATACATCCTTACACTTTCACAAAGGATGACTGTACTTAAGGGTATCAAAATAAACTTTCACAACAGACATATCTTTCTTTTTTTTCAAGAATGATCAACATCAAATCTACAGCTTCAGTAAATTACAAGAAGGATATGGAGACAACAAACAATATTCAGTTTCAAAGTCCATAAAACAATATAAAATAAGAGAAGAGCAAACACGGACCCCCAAAACATCAGAGGTGGGATCAGGTGTCATGGAATAGTGAGCATCCCAAATAAATTTATGTATTTTCGATGTACGAATCTGATTTCTAAGCCGGGGTCTGTACAATTTCTTTTTCTTCTGTAGCTTTTGGGGTAAATGTATAAAAAGTGAAATTTGGGTAAGATTTAAGAGCAACAGAAGTGACCGAATAAGACCCAAAATATAGCATAAAGTGCAGTCAGCATTTTAATTTTATCCTTAAAACTTAAGAAAAGAAGCAATTTTGTTGTGTATTAATGAAAAAAAAATTAGCGAATGTTTCTGTGTATATTTCTACGCGTTATGACTGCCGTGAGAATACACGAAATTAGCATTCAAATCAATTTCACTGTTGCCTTTGAAGAAAAACACAGCAAATGTAAATACTAGTATAAAAAACGTACTTTTTACGAGTGTATTCAATTTGTTAACGTTTTGTCAAAGGTCAAGATGTTTAGAAATTAGTATTTACAATAGCTCCAAATTCATTAGAGGTGTAAAGTTAAAACTTTTACGGTGTATAAATGCATGTATATCATTGATTAACAGATAGAAGAAGTTATGATATGGAGATGACGAACATTATTCAATATCAAATTCCATTAAACAATACAAAATAGGAGCAGA
Source organism: Saccostrea cuccullata (assembly GCF_032062105.1). Classification (NCBI taxonomy): domain Eukaryota; kingdom Metazoa; phylum Mollusca; class Bivalvia; order Ostreida; family Ostreidae; genus Saccostrea; species Saccostrea cuccullata. Next base: position 6,897 of record NW_026919403.1, read on the forward strand.
GCAAACACGGACCTCCGAAACATCAGAGGTGGGATTAGGGTTAGTGAATATCCCCTAGGCCTGCTGTCCGGTCACAACTGTTGTGTGCGGGCCAACAACGCTCCTTATGTTGGGCCACTGTTTGAATTCAACATTGGGCCATCGGTATTTTGCTCATCGGCCCTTAATCAAACCAACTTGTTGGCTTATTGTTGGGCCAATGTAACAGTTAAAATTGGGCCACTGTTGGGCCATTGTATTATTTCAGTATTGGGCAAACGTCATTTTTGAACAATTGGGCCATTGTAAGCAACTAATGTTGGGCCAACGGTAATTTGCTCATCGGCCCTTAATCAAACCAACTTATTGGCTTATTGTTGGGCCAATGTAACAGTTAATATTGGGCCACTGTTGGGCCAATGTATTTTTTCAATGTTGGGCAAACGTCATTTTTGTACAGTTGGGCCATTGTAAGCAATTAATGTTGGGCCATCGGTATTTTGCTCATCGGCCCTTAATCAAACCAACTTGTTGGCTTATTGTTGGACCAACGAACGGATATCATTGAGCCATTGTTGGGCCACTTATTCTTTCAATATCAGGAAAACATCATTTTTGGGCCAACGTTGGTTTGTATCTTATTGGCTCTCCATCATGACAACTCATTTGCTCTTCACTGGTTGGCCATTTGTCCTCAAAATTGACAAACAAATATATACAATAAGGTTATACTAGTTTTGTAGTACAGTTAAATGGTAAAAGCCTTTAATACTATCTATATATGCTATATATGCTAGATTAATAGTTTAATACATATTCTCAATATTCTCATAGAATTGCCATCAACAAGTATTGCATTGTAAGTAGCTCTACATTAATTAAAAAAACTGAGAAAAAAGAAATCAAAATATAAAATTCAATTATAACATACTATAATTTTATTGCTCAGTGCATGAAGAAAACATTAATAAAGAATTAAAAGTGGATGCTCACTTCAAGCTATACATGTAGGGTTACATGACTGTATACTCCCTCTCTGATGTAAATTATGCACAAGTTCAGTAAATTACAGGTATCAATAAGCACGTCTAACAAATAAGCAAAGCCCTCCTAGCTGTTCTTAAAATAATACTAGAATGAATCCCGTCATTTTGTTTACTTACAGAAAAAAATTTTCTGGCATCTGCATCGAGTTTATAACCGACAAACAGACACAAAAAAAGTAGAACTACAGGAATGTCATACTATATCACAGAAAAAAGTTAGGCACTGCCACTTTCCATCTGATCCCTCTCCTAAGTCTCCATTTCCTCTTCCCGAGTCTCCTCCTCCCCTTTCTTTTCTTCTCTGTCCGTTTCTTCCTCCCTCATCCCTGTCCTTGGCATATCTTAGCCATTCTTTGATTGTGTTCTCCATGTCTTTTTAGAATCTCCAGTAGCACTAAAATTGTAATATTAGGTACTTAATATATTTGTTACTTTTCTCAGTAAAGAGTAAACATACGATTAAATTTACAAGTATATCACTATATGTTTAAGCTGTCAATTAAGGAATAACCGTCTTTTTTGTTTCATGGTGTGATTAAGTGATTAGCTTGCGTGATGAAGGCATTTATGCATAATATTTATACGCTTGATATCATCATCAAAACAATTTTGATTCAATGTTGCCCCATATAAAATACATGTATTGAAAATTTGTCGTTACACTGAACAAATTTTAAATGAAAGAACCCAATTAATTTTTAGTACTGAATAAATTTTGTTTTAACTTCAGCAAATTCAACATTTTCAAAATGTTTGATCATGTTCTCGACGTTAAGTGTATATAAGTAAATTAAGTGGTAGACTTCGGAAATGTATTCTACTAGACACAAATTTCAATTTAAATAACGAGCAAATTATTAATTGTTTTAACTGTATCAAAACACATTTTTATACTTTCATTTATTTTTCTTGTATATAAACAAAAAATTTAATCACTGATTATTAATTTTGTTTCGATAAATTATGAGAATTTTAAATTTTTTTTAGCTAGCTTGATTTTTCAAGTAGGATTGGTTGTAGATTTATTTCTGATTGTAGAGACGATCAGATTTGTTAATATACAGATTTGTAACAATCAAATGTTTATACACATTGGCCCAATGTTGGTCCAATATATCGGACCAACATATGACCAAGGAGCAAAATGACACTGGGCCAACGGCATTTGCCAACATCGGCCCAATGTTCTTGTTGACGTTTCGCCAACAATGTCGCATTTATTGGGCCAATGTTGGCGCGACGTTGGGCACATATCTGTAGAAATAACACTCTACATTGGGCCAACGTTGGCCCAACATATCGGGCCAACATTGGGTCGATGAGCAAACTTAAATTGGGTCAATGCCATTTGCCAAAATTGGATCGATGTAACCGATTACATTGGCCCAACGTTGGCCCAATGTAAGCATGCTATCTGTACAGTGTTGACCCAACAGCACCTGGCCTCTGCATTCCCCGTGTCTGATTTACACAGATTTGTACATGATATCGTTTAAAAACTAAACGTTAATTCAGCTGTGCCGAGGCAAACATACTATTAATACTTACAAAGTGAGTGCAGATATGCAAGGTATCAGTCTCATTACGCTCGTGTCAGATTAAAAATGGCGCGGATATTACAAGAAGCCCGGTTGTTGTCTACCCATGATGCTCAGTCCGATTCATGGTATATTGGGCCAACGTAGGGCCGATGCCAATCTCCAAACAAATATTTTCTCTCATGATAATAGTTTTATGATATAATGCCAACAGTAAGCCCAATATTAGTGCACTATTATACATGATTAGCTATCAATATTCCATGTTGGGCCATTGTTGGCCCAATCAAGGTAACCCAACATAGATAATAGAACCATAATGTAAGATTTGGCCAACTGTGTTCTGCTATCTGGGTTATTACAAATAAATAAGCATATACACAATTCAAAAAATAGAATAAAACACTCTTTGGTGCTTGATCTCTTAAGTGCAAAGTTAAAATGTTGAAAATATCATATCTAAACAAAAGCAGTCATCCACTGATAACCATGGACATAGAAAGTCCTCTCAATTATTTCAGAATGTACCAACATTGTCCTAACGTAAAGCTCAGCAGCTAATTATAAAATTGACTCCATCAATTAGTTGGCAGTATAATAATTGGGCCAACGTTGGCCCAATATAAATATCCATCTTTGAAGACCTAAACAAAATAACACTTGTGTGTATTACAAACATTGGGCCAACGTTGGGCCAACATACTACTACCAACTTGATAGGACACGTTCTTTAAGGGTGTATTACAAACAATGGGCCAACGTTGGGCCAACATACTACTACCAACTTGATAAGGCACTTTCTTTAAGGATGTATTACAAACATTGTGCCAACTTTTGGCCAACATACTACTACCAACTTGATAAGACTCGTTCTGTAAGGGTGAATTAGAAACAATGGGCCAACGTTGGGCCAACATAATACTACCAACTTGATAAGGCACTTTCTTTAAGGATGTATTACAAACATTGTGCCAACGTTGGGCCAACATACTACTACAAACTTGATAAGGCACTTTCTTTAAGGGTGTATTACAAACAATGGGCCAACGTTGGGCCAACATACTACTACCAACTTGTAAATACACTTTCTTTAAGGGTGTATTATAAACATTGGTCCAACGTTGGGCCAACGCCATGATCCTTCCTTCTTTGGAAACTAAAGTGAATGGAAGTTGCTTACGTTGGACCAACAATGGGCCAGCATAGGAATTCCGTCATGGTCGAGAAGGTTGACTTGGTAACATTGGTCTAACGTTGGCCCAACGTTGTTCCCCCAACGCCAACCATACAACCTTTAACAAATGTTGGCCCAACATAGTCATGCTATCTGGGTACAGACAGATAAACTTAGATTATCATTCGTAAACTAAAGTTAACAACCGTTAAATATAGTTTTACAGATGTTATACTTTTTAACGAATTGTTAACTAAGTTTACGGTTTGTAAACTATAGTTTACAAAAACCTAGTTTATCAAATGTGAAATAGGTTTATATGAATATTGGCTGCCATACAAATGATTGTTTTCGGTGTTAAGTATAGTTTGAAACATAGATTATCGCGTTAACTATGGTTTACAGATGTAAAATATAGTTTAACGTTGTTAACTATAGTTTACATTACGTAAACTATAGTTTACAACCGATAAACCTAGTTTATCGACTGTGAAACTATGTTTTGCTCATTTTTGTGAATTTGGCGTGCCATAAACACCACCACATTTTGTTTCTATTTTGCAACACTGATGAAATCAATTTATATATACTCGTAAATGACAAAATCAGATCTCAAGTAAGGATTAGCATGATTATTTCTCCTTAAATTGTTTTTCTTTTTCGTTTCTTTCTTTATCCCAAACTCATTTGAAAACTCTCAACCAACCTGACTGACTAAAAGTTGACTATTTTATATATGCATTAATTTTAGCGTTCTTGTTGTTCTCTAAATCTCGACGAAATTGAACTCCGCAAATTGTAATAATTTCCAAAGTCCCGTTTTAGCTCTACTGGTCAGAGACCAAAGAGCTTTTGCGATAGTAACACTGTTCATCGTCGTCCGTCCGTCTGTCTGTAAACAATTTTTCAAAACGCTACTCCTCCTACAGTTTTGGTCTGATTTTAATATAACTAGGCACACAAGTAGACTACACTAAGATACATAAAATAGTGCATTTTTTCGATGAAACGGTGTTGCCATGGTTACTAAAAATAGAATTTTCTGTGAAATTCCTTTTAAATGCTACTCCTCCTACAGTTTTGATTTGATTTCAAAATAACTTGGCCCACAAGTAGACTACACTAAGATAAATAAAACAGTGCATCGGTTTTTGATTTCGATGAACAGTGTTGCCATTGTTACTAAAAATAGAATATTCTGTGAAATTCCTTTAAAACGCTACTCCTTCTACAGTTTTGGTCTGATTTCAATATTACTTGGCACACAAGTAGACTACACTTAGATACACAAAATAGTGCATCGGTTTTTGATTTCGATGAACAGTGTTGCCATGGTTACTAAAATAGAATTTTTTGTGAAATTCCTTTAAAACGCTACTCCTCTAAAGTTTTGGTCTGATGTCAGTATTACTTTGCAAACAAGTAGACTACAATAAGATACATAAAATAGTACATCGTTTTTTGATTTGATGAACAGTGTTGCCATTGTTACTAAAAATAGAAATGTCTTTGAAATTCACTTTAAAACGCTACTCCTTCTACAGTTTTGGTCTGATGGCAATGGCTTCTTTTCTCATCCTTTGTAATAAGTACAAACCAGTAGAGCTACAGTCTCGACAGAGACTTCTGGTTACATTTTGCAATGATCTCGATGCATTAAACGGAAAAATCTCAACTTTGTTTTTACGTTTTGTGTAATATTCTGCATTGATCTCTACGAAAGCCTATTAGGATCAATCTAGAGAGAAAAAAAAATTAAAAAGGCGTTATAACGCCTTTTGAAAAGGCGTAATAACGCGAAAAAAGGCGTTATTACGCCTCTCCATTCCAAAAGGCGTTATAATGCCTTTTTAAAAGGCGTTATAACGCCTTTCTAAAAGGCGTTAATACGCCTTTCCATTCTGGAAGGCGTTATTACGCCTTTCCAAAAGGCTTTATTACGCCTTTCCATTCTAGAAGGCGTTATTACGCCTTTCCAAAAGGCGTTATTACGCCTTTCCAAAAGGCATTATTACGCCTTTCTAAGAGGCGTTATTACACCTTTCCATTCTAGAAGGCGTTACCCAGATAGCATGACTATGTTGGGCCAACATTTGTTAAAGGTTGTATGGTTGGCGTTGGGGGAACAACGTTGGGCCAACGTTAGACCAATGTTACCAAGTCAACCTTCTCGACCATGACGGAATTCCTATGCTGGCCCATTGTTGGTCCAACGTAAGCAACTTCCATTCACTTTAGTTTCCAAAGAAGGAAGGATCATGGCGTTGGCCCAACGTTGGACCAATGTTTATAATACACCCTTAAAGAAAGTGTATTTACAAGTTGGTAGTAGTATGTTGGCCCAACGTTGGCCCATTGTTTGTAATACACCCTTAAAGAAAGTGCCTTATCAAGTTTGTAGTAGTATGTTGGCCCAACGTTGGCACAATGTTTGTAATACATCCTTAAAGAAAGTGCCTTATCAAGTTGGTAGTATTATGTTGGCCCAACGTTGGCCCATTGTTTCTAATTCACCCTTACAGAACGAGTCTTATCAAGTTGGTAGTAGTATGTTGGCCAAAAGTTGGCACAATGTTTGTAATACATCCTTAAAGAAAGTGCCTTATCAAGTTGGTAGTAGTATGTTGGCCCAACGTTGGCCCATTGTTTGTAATACACCCTTAAAGAACGTGTCCTATCAAGTTGGTAGTAGTATGTTGGCCCAACGTTGGCCCAATGTTTGTAATACACACAAGTGTTATTTTGTTTAGGTCTTCAAAGATGGATATTTATATTGGGCCAACGTTGGCCCAATTATTATACTGCCAACTAATTGATGGAGTCAATTTTATAATTAGCTGCTGAGCTTTACGTTAGGACAATGTTGGTACATTCTGAAATAATTGAGAGGACTTTCTATGTCCATGGTTATCAGTGGATGACTGCTTTTGTTTAGATATGATATTTTCAACATTTTAACTTTGCACTTAAGAGATCAAGCACCAAAGAGTGTTTTATTCTATTTTTTGAATTGTGTATATGCTTATTTATTTGTAATAACCCAGATAGCAGAACACCGTTGGCCAAATCTTACATTATGGTTCTATTATCTATGTTGGGTTACCTTGATTGGGCCAACAATGGCCCAACATGGAATATTGATAGCTGGTCATGTATAATAGTGCACTAATATTGGGCTTACTGTTGGCATTATATCATAAAACTATTATCATGAGAGAAAATATTTGTTTGGAGATTGGCATCGGCCCTACGTTGGCCCAATATACCATGAATCGGACTGAGCATCATGGGTAGACAACAACCGGGCTTCTTGTAATATCCGCGCCATTTTTAATCTGACACGAGCGTAATGAGACTGATACCTTGCATATCTGCACTCACTTTGTAAGTATTAATAGTATGTTTGCCTCGGCACAGCTGAATTAACGTTTAGTTTTTAAACGATATCATGTACAAATCTGTGTAAATCAGACACGGGGAATGCAGAGGCCAGGTGCTGTTGGGTCAACACTGTACAGATAGCATGCTTACATTGGGCCAACGTTGGGCCAATGTAATCGGTTACATCGATCCAATTTTGGCAAATGGCATTGACCCAATTTAAGTTTGCTCATCGACCCAATGTTGGCCCGATATGTTGGGCCAACGTTGGCCCAATGTAGAGTGTTATTTCTACAGATATGTGCCCAACGTCGCGCCAACATTGGCCCAATAAATGCGACATTGTTGGCGAAACGTCAACAAGAACATTGGGCCGATGTTGGCAAATGCCGTTGGCCCAGTGTCATTTTGCTCCTTGGTCATATGTTGGTCCGATATATTGGACCAACATTGGGCCAATGTGTATAAACATTTGATTGTTACAAATCTGTATATTAACAAATCTGATCGTCTCTACAATCAGAAATAAATCTACAACCAATCCTACCTGAAAAATCAAGCTAGCTAAAATAAATTTAAAATTCCTACAATTTATCAAAACAAAATAAATGATCAGTGATTCAATTTTTTGTTTATATACAAGAAAAATACTAGTAAATGAAAGTATAAAAATGTGTTTTGATACAGTTAAAACAATTAATAATTTGCTCCTTATTTAAATTGAAATTTGTGTCTAGTAGAATACATTTCCGAAGTCTACCACTTAATTTACTTATATACACTTAACGTCGAGAACATGATCAAACATTTTGAAAATGTTGAATTTGCTGAAGTTAAAACAAAATTTATTCAGTACTAAAAATTAATTGGGTTCTTTCATTTAAAATTTGTTCAGTGTAACGACAAATTTTCAATACATGTATTTTATATGGGGCAACATTGAATCAAAATTGTTTTGATGATGATATCAAGCGTATAAATATTATGCATAAATGCCTTCATCACGCAAGCTAATCACTTAATCACACCATGAAACAAAAAAGACGGTTATTCCTTAATTGACAGCTTAAACATATAGTGATATACTTGTAAATTTAATCGTATGTTTACTCTTTACTGAGAAAAGTAACAAATATATTAAGTACCTAATATTACAATTTTAGTGCTACTGGAGATTCTAAAAAGACATGGAGAACACAATCAAAGAATGGCTAAGATATGCCAAGGACAGGGATGAGGGAGGAAGAAACGGACAGAGAAGAAAAGAAAGGGGAGGAGGAGACTCAGGGAAGAGGAAAAGAGACTTAGGAGAGGGATCAGATGGAAAGTGGCAGTGCCTAACTTTTTTCTGTGATATAGTATGACATACCTGTAGTTCTACTTTTTTTGTGTCTGTTTGTCGGTTATAAACACGATGCAGATGCCAGAAAATTTTTTTGTGTAAGTAAACAAAATGACGGGATTCATTTTAGTATTATTTTAAGAACAGCTAGGAGGGCTTTGCTTATTTGTTAGACGTGCTTATTGATACCTGTAATTTACTGAACTTGTGCATAATTTACATCAGAGAGGGAGTATACAGTCATGTAACCCTACATGTATAGCTTGAAGTGAGCATCCACTTTTAATTCTTTATTAATGTTTTCTTCATGCACTGAGCAATAAAATTATAGTATGTTATAATTGAATTTTATATTTTGATTTCTTTTTTCTCAGTCAGTTTTTTAATTAATGTAGAGCTACTTACAATGCAATACTTGTTGATGGCAATTCTATGAGAATATTGAGAATATGTATTAAACTATTAATCTAGCATATATAGCATATATAGATAGTATTAAAGGCTTTTACCATTTAACTGTACTACAAAACTAGTATAACCTTATTGTATATATTTGTTTGTCAATTTTGAGGACAAATGGCCAACCAGTGAAGAGCAAATGAGTTGTCATGATGGAGAGCCAATAAGATACA
>NW_026919404.1:0-15583 GCF_032062105.1 Saccostrea cuccullata
TTAAGGGGTATGAAAAACATTCAATGTGCATTTTACTCTTTTTTTAAAATTTGTATTGTACATTATTTGATTTTGTAAAGCTACTTTGGCCAAGGAAATGTTAGTTTGCTATTGTTGCTTGGATCAGTAATATGGGCCTCTTTTCTTTAGGATGCATGTTTTTATGAAGTAAAAATCATCTAATCCATTTATGTTACGTTAACTTTAGTTAAAATTTAATGTCAAACCAGTTATGTATATGTAAGGAGTTGGGACTGAGGGACCTTCTACCTCACATCTATTCACAAAATCGTAAGTTAAGATTTTTTGTGAATGGATGTCTTAACCTGTCAAATCCTTTTTCTTGATGAGGGTAGATCAATTAATCAATTTTGATAGAAATATACATTAACTAAATAATGTTGTATACTACTTAAATCCAAGTCCAATTTCTTTTGTTTTACAGGCCTACATTTTTTTAGTGTCTCGTTATAAAGATAAGAAAGTTGATATATGTACGCTCTTAATGCACTTTGAAAGAAATTCTAATTTTGTTTTAAATTTTTCAAAGTCATATTTTTTTTTTGTGACCCGCTTTTCGTAGTAGACAAATGGTAGGCCTTTCAACTGCCGCTAAGGGTCGGTGTTATGAACGATAACTCGCTGCTGAAACTTGTTTAGAGCAGGCTTGGGGTATCTAACTGTTTACAAGCAAGGCAGTTTTTAGCATTTCCCAAGTGTTTCTTTGCTCTCAGTAGAATCCATTGGTTTTAAAATTTAGCACCAATGTCAAACTTATTTACTGTTTAGTTGCGGACACCGTTTAACTACAATTGTTACAATCTATATATAAATCTGTACCTCTCATATAAAAAGAAAAGCTTCATAACATTGCACCATAACATTGCACTGCTGATAACAGCGGTTTAAATTTGATTTTGATTGCGTATATATTGGATCAGCATGGGGAAAACCTTATCATGGCCGCTTCAGATGTATAGAGTTAATGCGTGTTCAGAGACAGCAGAGAAAATAAAATTCCTTAGATCATGCAGAAGTAAGCTTATTTAAGCAATTGTTTAATTATAGGAGAAAGATAAACAACCTTTTTGAACACATTATTTAATCAAAGTTTACTCTCTAGTTTTATTCAATTATAACTGCTTCTTAATATTATTAAGGGTCTTCCACACACATACAACTTATGTTCTCATATTATTGAGCATTACTTTTAACAAGCATATCAACCTTTAAACACTGACCAGGGATTAAAATGTAATTTATACGGAATTTTTAAAATAATAATTCCTTAAGCTTCAAAATATCTTTCCGAAGGCGTTTTCATACATAACACCAAAAATTTTGTCTTACCCTATCGTATATTTTTATGCTCACAGAATAACCATAAAAATTTAATTTTATCGATCAACTTATTTTTTAGAGAAATTAATTTAATTTATAAAAAATAAATAAAACTCATTTTCTCTCAAATACATCTAGAGAAAAATCAAGGAAGACTCATTTTGTATAGAAGAAACATCAATGAATTAGATTACACCAAAAAATTGACTTAAAATTAAATGCACTGATGTAGAAAAAATATTTTCAAAATCATTTGTATAAAAGTTCCTTTTTATAGTTATCTTTCCTGTTGCCCAGGACTCAAAAACTTTGGCAAGTCTCCGCAATAGTTACTCATTATTGGCTACTGAACTAGACAGAAATACATGTAAAAGAGGAAAACTAGAAACGCACACTATTTTTTAATATTTATAAACACAATGATATGACATATTATTGAAACGCACAAATTATTATGCAAAAATATCAACTTTCAACACAGACTCTGTTGACGACAATCATGTCAGTGGGTTGATTAGCCTGAAAGTATAAATAACCTAAAGTTCTCGTCATACCGGCACTCGTTGTTTACGAATTATTACGTAACATAAATTCAGTCGTTTGTCTGTCTTTTATAGAAAAAACGGACATCACTCCGTGACCATGCCATGTATTCATATTAGTTACGAGTGTCCTACATATTATCGTTTTACAAACAGCGTGACAGTTTGCTTGATCACCCCTACTAATGTGTTCGGAACCTTTTATTTGTCGGTGTTCTGCGTATAATAAAACCCGATGAGTTCAGACATTGGCTCTGGCGAGAGCTAGCGAGACTTCAGCGAGATAGAGTAAATTATTCACGGAAATGTGGCTAGGAAGTGACTAGCACGTGGAGACATGGTAAACAGAAAAGTTATGTTGTGTTTTAGTTTTCACCACCCTATAATATCATTCTGTAGAAATGTACTTCAATCGATCTTTCTTGAATTCATTCAAGTTTAAATTATTTTAAAGTTTTTTCTATGATACAATTTTCTGCTGTCATGAATTAGAATTTCTTTTTAGACAAATATTTTGCATGGGAACCGGGACTATATTTTTTGGCGTCAGATAAGCAAATGGGGCACCAATGTGACTTTAACTGACAAATCAGATGAATGAGAATTGCATTATGGGTTACTATACGAATACTAAAGGAATTTTACGCTTGATAAATTCCTTTATTGTACTATCGGTGAATACAATTGCCAGGTGGATTCCCTTGCCAACACACGTGATCACGAGTATACATGTATAGTTATGTAAAAAATGTTTTGTCCATTTAAACGCATAGGAGAAGCTGCTCGTTTTCCTTATCCTTGAATTGCTGGTGTTCTGAACTTGACACGAACTACGTATACGTTTTATTAAGCATAATTTTCTCTATAGTTATTAACAAATTAAATACGCCAGTGATATTATTAATAGTTTCTAATGTTTCATAGGAACATTTTTTTTTACTTTGCACTCCATCGATATGATCATAGATTGACCTGAACCACGTGTTCGAAGTAGCATGTAAACATGTATTTGGCGTTGCTCGTGGTAAGATCCTCTGTGCGCATTAATAGCAATAGCCATATAAGGCAAACAAAGGTTTGTCAGTGTAAATGATATTATACATTTTTTTACAAGCATCTCGGTCGCTAGTGAGCTGTAATTTTTGCAGTTAAGTATAAGATGTATTAATTGTTATTTACCACCCCCCCCCCCCTTAAGCCATCCATTTCTGTTGAAAATCATGAAAGTCTTTCAGAAAGGTGTGCAAACACACATTTTTCACAGGACATGTTTCAGAAGAAACAGACTATAGCAATTTCCTGTTTACTGCCAATTTTATTTATAAAACCGGATCTACCCTATAACCTTTGAATAGGTAAATCTAAACCACGTGTCTTGAATTTAAATCACAATAACATTAGTAGGGGTGTTGATGGGCCGTGCTAAAATTTTGTGTGCTGGTTATCATTTTACTCATCGATTGGATCAATGAAATCAATATTAATTTGCATATGAAACTCGGAATACAACAATACCCTGATAATACTGGTCAATCGCATTGAATGATTGTTTCCCAGTACGGCATTTGTAGTCAGGAGCAACACGTGGTCAGTCAAGGGCCGTTTTCTGTCCTCATAAAAGCATGTATTATATTTCACCGTATACAACGGGTAACGCGGGGGAGTCGCTAAAAAGTAAGGGGGAGTCGTTTTCAACGTATGGGGGAGTCGATTTTCACCGCTTCGGAGTCAGAAGAGATGTGGGTCACGTCTTTTTTCGGTATATGTAAGATGTACTTACAAAAAACAACTAGCCCACGGAAGGTAGTCTAGTTTTCTCAAACACTTCGAAACTATTCGACAGATTTCATATTTACGTTGATCGAGTGGTTAAAACATGCATAGTTTGCATAATCTACGACTTGTGTAGGGATTATGACAGTTAAAACAGCAAAAGCAAACGTTAATCTTTCATCTAGAACTATTCAAAATTGACTAGACTTTATAAAAATTAATAATTAAGGCATTTTCTCTTCAGACAGCAATGATTACGTAGGGGGGAGTCGTTTCTGGAAAAACACAACGCATAGGGGAGTCGCACAATTGAATTATACTATTATTTTAAATTTCGACTTTTCTTTTGCTTAATGCTTCCTTGCATAATTATTTTGATAATTTTATAATATTAGTAAAATGTAACATTAATAAAGATCAATATAAGCAATATGTACATGTATAAACATGTATTTATCGTTTCTTATTTTGAGTTAGTATATACATGTACCAGTACTTCATATACATTACTACATGTACATTTGATATGGTTTCTGCACGGAAATAAATACCGTTAGGCAGTTAATGTCGAAGAAAACAATAACTACAAGTATGGAGGGGGTGAAGGAAAGGGGAATTCAGCTTTGCCAATTTCCTTCACATATAACATCAAACTCTTCTAAAGAGTATACATGTAGGCATGCTATTTTAATATTTTTCTCTGTGAATTTTTATAGCTCTTATTATAATTAGAACTTCAGACCCTGCCCTTACCTATAATAACAATTCTGAAATACATTTCACGAAACAGTCACATAGTATGAAAGGTCTTCAAACGTTTTGTTGCAGAATAGTTAAATCATAGTTTTATTTGCAAATGTGTTAAATAAAATTTGGTTGAGAAACTCTGTTGTAACATTCTTCTACCAACCTTTTTTTGCTTGTCAAAATTTTTCAGATAAGTTGTTTATAATTCTTTTTTTTCATACTTATGAAAAATTGTTATTGTAAAAAAAAACTATAGCTAAAAAAAATACAGCCTTACTACTGTTTTCCTGAGCGGTCAAATAAATCGCTGCTTGACAGTGTAGTGGGCTGTTGGACCTGTTGATGAGATATTGCACCGCTTACTTCACAGTGTGGGCGTGGTCAATGTCAGAATCTGATGGAATTGACCAAGTTTAAACTGCAGTGCGCGTGAACAAAATTTCATCATGGCAATATCATTATAAACAATATAACAAATCATTTATCGATTGTTCTCGGACAAAAATGCTTTTTATCGACCCCTCAAACAAAACGTTTTGCCTTCGGCCTAACAACCTCGGGCAAACAGTTTGGTTCTTCGGTCCGAAAAAAACGTATGTTGCCCTTGAACTCTGTCTATGAATGTGTACATGTAGTACTGACTGTGTAAACCCCAGATCATCCCAAGTATTCTCATTTAAGATACATCGTTTGTGCCTGAAGATGTGTTATTTTATATGATAAATAAAAAATAAAAAAAATATTTACATGTCGACCAAATTGAAAGAATAAACCAGTTTAAAAGTTCTACCCCCCCCCCCCCCCGAGAAAAAAGAAGGCAATGGGCGGGAATTTCCACTTTTCTAATAAAAAAAATTGTTGATATTATTATTAAGAAATTTTCCATTTTATAAATCTTCTCGTTCTTTTTTTATGAGAGGCTGTCATTGTTGAAAGTGAGGGTTCGTGATCTTTTTGAATTTTTGTGATGAAAATTACATACTGAGCTAAGGAAGGGTCTTGTCCCCAAGCACATGTGCTCCAAAGATATATAATCCAATTGTACATGTATATTGCTGATATTTTCTTGAACAAAAAACAGCTCCAGTTTAGGTAAGCATTTCACTTTATTTTGCGACTCCCCTATGCGTTGTGTTTTTCCAGAAACGCCTCCCCCCTACGTAACTTTTACTGTCTGAAGAAAAAATGTCTCAATTATGAATTTTTATAAAGTCTAGCCAAGTTTGAATAGTTGCAAATGAAAGACTAACGTCTGCTTTTGCTGTGTTAACTGTCATAATCCCTACACAAGTCGTAGATTTGCAAACTATGCATGTTTTAACCACTCGATCAACGTAAATATGAAATCTGTCGAATAGTTTCGAAGTGTTTGAGAAAACTAGACGTGTATGCTAGCCGGACAAATGACCAACTGAAAGCTTAACTATTGCTACCTTCCGTGGGCTAGTTGTTTTTTGTAAATTCATCTTACATATACCGAAAAAAGACGTGACCCACATCTCTTCTGACTCCGAAGCGGTGAAAATCGACTCCCCCATACGTTGGAAACGATTCCCTCTTACTTTTTAGCGACTCCTCCGCGTTACCGGTTGTATACGGTGTATTTGTTGTGATTTGACCGGATGGGTTTTTGAATACGTATAAGAAAATTTAAAGAATGGAATTAGTAAGGCTACTCTGCTTCTTTTTGTACTATGTACGTAGCTCTTAGTCTATCAATATCATCATAGGGAGTAAAACTTGCTTTGTCCATTCACATGTAATTGTTGTTTATTCAACGCGATTAGTCAGTATTGTCAGTGGTATTGCTGTGTTCTGTGTTTCATATGCAAATTATTATTGATTCCATTGAAATCAAACATCCAATCGATGAGTAAAATGATAATCAGCGCACAAAATTTTAGCACGCCCTATCAAGCAAACAGTCACGCTGTTAGTAAAATGATAATACTTTCTCTTTCGAAGACTCTCTCACAAGCGGTTTCCAGGCAATTCGCTGATCCAAAAACTATATAAAACCGGAAGTAAAAGTATTTTTTCTCTATATACGTCACAAGTCACATGGTGTGGAGGATCCTTAATTCCTTCTTTTATTTTCCGGAATTCTGAAGCAGTAGAATCATAAGCATGTGAAATTATATAATTATATTTCCTTGATTACATGTACATTCAAATTCAAAATGAAATCGCAAGCACTTCTTTGGCACATTTTTCACGACTTGATTCCGACATGATGTTTATGTTTACACTTATAGCCAGATCCCCACTGAGAACTGCTAATACCGAGTAGCATCATCACTTGCCGATTTGTAGAAAGAGGTAAAACCAGTATATTGGTAATGTCACTGACAGGCATCAGCCGGAAATTTAGAATTTAAAAAAAAAAAAAAACTTGTATATTCTTCTGATTCCAAACATAGAAGACGTCATAAAAGTGAGGATTGTGGGAAATATTTAGCAAGCGAGATCAATTTATCTCTCGATCAATATGGCAGCCTCCAGCGTCAGTTTTCTTATAACTTTCGTGTCTTCTTACTCTGTAAATAAGTAAAACAAATGGCAGCATCAGGTAAAATTCATAAATGACCATGCATTCAATGAATGAATCTAGACCTGACGTTTTATTTGAAATTGAAAATGGTTGGTTTTGCCCATTTCATAGGTATCGAAACCGGGAAGGGGGGGGGGGGGCGGGGGCGGGGGCTTAGCCCCCTTTTTTGCAAATATATACACAATATAGGCATTGAAAATAGCGATGTAAGGTTTACCTTATTTTGTTGGTTTAGCCCCACTTTCAATTTGTGGGGGCACTTTCAATTTGCTTCCGACGCCTATGCATTTTGACTTATTTTTTTAACCTGGGTTTAACATGTTTAATCATTTTGTTGATTTCTAGCAAGGGTAAAAATTTACTTTCAAAACATTTTGATGAGTAATTTAACAACAGACAGACAAACAGACAGACCGACTGACAGGACAAAAACAATATACGCCCCGATCTATCGATCCGGGCGCATAAAAATATTATTGCCGGATACTATAATCTAACACAAAGTTTGCAAGAAGAATTTTATGCATATACAGTGTAATCGTATACATGTGTATGACTAAGAAAAAAATAATAAAGGACTTTAAATAATCTTTAGACACCGAAAAATAGACAAAAAAATATGTCTTGCAAATTGGCCCCCTGCTTTGTGATCTTATTTTTAAAATACATGCAATACTTTACTAGTTGAATTTACAACCATACCATTGAAAAAATTTAACCTTGATATCGTACATGTATATCAAGATTTCAGTATTTGGATACCTATGTACATGACGTATGGATATTGACTTTGAATTATCGATCGGATTCATCTAATGTACGTTTCAAATTTTCTAAAAATGTATTGTTCATTAAATTTTACTTTCACATTCTTTTCCAGGTACAGCTTGTTTATGGGATAATTCTTTATACGATCATGGCGGCAGAAGAACTGTTTGCGAATACATGGCGTTTTCCAGACGATTTATTTCCTACCCATGAAGTTTCTTTAAGATATCAAATTCAGGAGAAGATTTCCATTCCAATAGACTTCACTCGGTATCTTTGGGAAAAAGCTTGCTTCGTCGCAGATGATGTTTTAAGAATAATTCTTACAGAACTTCAAAAACAGGCCGAAAAGAATTTCGAAGGTTTGACAATAGATCGAAATTTCATACGACAAGGAAGTGCAAGGCAGGGATTGAAAATCGAATCTCCTGACGAGTTTGATGTCATCGTTCCTTTTAAAATTGAAGGGCTTCGTCTACAAGAAGTTCGTTTGTGGGACACGGCTGGTCAATATCTACCAGGACAAATACGTCTCCGGGTCATGAATGATGAGCAAATCGATATGCTCCCAAAACTGCAGAGGGAAGGAGTTTTTGAAATGGTTAATGGCACACGTTTCCTCAACACTAAGGCTCTTCAAGAGCAGGTGTTTAAATCTCTAATGGATAAAGCATTAGATGAACTATCCCCGTCAAATACAAAACGTGTAGGAGGTAGACCATCCAACGTATATTATGTTACAAGAGGATCCAGACCACCTACAATGGATTTGACAGTCCAAGTTGAGTTCCAGGACACGGTTTTTGTCGACTTTGTTCCAGCGCTTGTGTTGGACAGTGAAACAATTTCAATTCCCGGAGCAATTATTTCATCCTCTCATGACAAAGCAATTAACTTTCCAAGATTCGGGCTCATGAAATGGATAAATAAAGAGAACGCCGATATCTGTGAAAAAGACAAAGAATTAAGATGGCGAAATTGCTCATCTGCCTATGAAAAATTCATGTTTGATCTCTGTTTTATGAACAGAGAGCGGCGTTATATCATGGCGTCATGCCGCATAATGAAAGCCTTGGTAAAAAGGCTAAAGGAGCGACAAAACCAAGCCGCCGTTCTACTGACATCATATCATTTAAAAACGATTGCCATGTATTGTATCCTTCTGCTGACAATTCCTACCGTCATTGTGCCTTCTGGCTTCCATATTGCAGGTGTCCGTGAGGCGTTGGGCTACTTTTTGACATTTATAAACTTATCATTTGAAAAGAAGTGCTTACCAGATTTTTTCCTTGGAAATGAAAATCTTGGTAAAATTTTTCCGGATTCACACTTCACAAAAATTCGCGTCAAGTATAATTTATTTGAAAAGGAAAACACAAGACTTGTTGAGGCGGCAAAATACGGTTTTCCGGAAATGCAAAAGGTGCTTTATGGATGTTATGAAGACAATAATTTAAATGCCAGAGTCATCAGTTATTTCAGAGACAGGATTCTGACAATATAAACTTAAACAGAAAAAAAATCTGTCCAAAAGTTTTGAAAATAAACATTGAACCCTTTATTGCGCGAACAAGTTAACATAATTATGATACCAGTATTCAACATCCGTTTGATGTGGATTGGAAAACAATATGATTTTAATTTATAATGTAGCATTACATTTATTGAGTGGATTCGAAACGTGTGTTATGTCGGACCCAAGAACCAAACAGTTTGGTTCGAGGGTCGACAAAACTCAACTTGCCTGAGAACACAGTCAATAAATGTTTTGTTGTACATGTACCTTATATTTTATTTATTGTTTTTGGTATGTATTAATCTTGTATTGCAATTATCTTCCGTGATGTTACCTGTGATTAAAGTCGGTTAATTCTTTCACTGTCGAACATCAACGAATGCAAATGGGAATTAGCTGATCCCGCCTATTGTATTTGTGTGACGTTAGCGATCAAACATCTCATCGACAGGTCCAACATCTCACTCAGCAGTCAAACATCGATTTTTTAATGACCGCTGGGTAAAACATTAGAAATGTTAAGCTTTTTGTCGTATAGATATGTATAGGAACAAATTTTTAAAGGTATAACACTACTATAACTGTTATCTTTATTTTATTTTGAAATAAATGTTGTATGATTTTCATTTTTTTCTTCTTCGATTTTTTGTCTTTTATGATTTATTGTATACCGGTAATAATCATCACTTAATTTAATTTAATGTTTAAAATAAAATCAGTTGCATTTTGCTGCCTCTTCAAAAGGCTTAAATATTTCATGTTTCACATGTGTATTTCTTATGACAAAATCAGTACCACAATTTTGACCCTTCGATTTTGACCTAAGAATTTGACACACTTTTTAAAAACTTTAACCTTGGACATAACTTTTGAACAGTAATCACCAGGGCTTTCATATTTCACGATTGTATTTCTTGTGAAAAATACTAATAATTTTGACCTTGACCTTAGAGGTTGACTTAAGGTCATACGCAACGTAGTTTGAACTTTATTGGGTTCTTCTCTGGAGACGAAGAGTTCCACTAAATGAAGGACCTGTGTGCAATATTTTTAATGTCTATATATGGATTTGTACACCTCTTCTAAAACAATTTTTGATGAAAAAAATCTGGAATTTATGTTTTGTAATTTTTGTACATTTTTCTTTGAATAATATAATTTTTTTCAAAATTTGATATCTTTTCAAAACCCCTGGTAACGCATGCTGATTTTTTGTCTAAGAACATGTAATGGTATTATAAGTTTAAATTTAGAATATCTTAAAAGTACCTTGTGTATGTTCTTAAGTAATCACTGTCTATTCAGTAGAGTATGACAGGGCATCAACAATAGTTGAAATCGTGGGATAAATTGCATAAAAGGCGAAGACCCCTGTATCTAACATGTACATACAGATGTACGCTGTTATCGGAATGATACAGTGTAGTCTGTCATCGTCTCAAGCCACAGTACGGTAAAGCTATTTTTCAGAATGGAAGAGGATCGTATGAAAAATTTTTGCCTCAGGTTTGCGATGATTTTATAAATAAGCTGTACATTTATAAATACATGTAGATATAGCTTGTATATGCAGGAAAAGGTACTGTTTTATTTTCATTAACAAAGAGTTGTTAATGTACATATTTTGGCATTGAACTTCGACAATGTCACAAAAATATTTGAGATTCCACGATCTGTTATAGTGCTCTATCAAAATCACATGCAATTATATTCCCCATTTTCAAAAGTGAGTTATCTCCCCTCGAAATCGGAACTCTTCAACACTAGCATAACTTCCGCGGACTACGCATTACGATAATCCAACAAAATAGTGATCAACTTACACGCTACATTTAAAAATTTAAAAGAAGGAAACGGTCTGCGAATTTTTTTTTTTTAGATAATTAGCGATTTTATAAAGGATCTGTTAGCCCCCCTTTCTAGATAGCGATAAGAATTAGCCAGGCACGTAGCATCGTCTTTAAAATTGGGGGGGGGGGGGGGGGGGCAGCCAGAGAAATATTTTTTTACTTACCTGGAAAAGTTGACAAGCAAAAAAAAAAAAACCTTGCCCAAAGTCGAAAAAAGCTACTTATTTCAGTACCAATTCCTTGGCAAACAATACTCCTATATAACTTTACCGTAGTATAAACGGGGGGGGGGCTGTCTTTCAAAGAATTTTTCTAATAATAAAAGTAATGTTGGGAAAAAAAGTGGGGGTGGAGCTAGGCGTACAGCGTGTACAGAGAACGTGTGTGTAAATGGGTTGAACTATGGAACGCCATCACTGCCTTATAGCATAAAACTATGCATTCATTATGTTAATCGATCATTACGTGATGTGAACATATCTTTACATTAGGTCAACTTTTATGGGGTGATGTAAAAACATCTTTACATCATGTCAATGATGCATTACATGAAGTAAACACATTCTTCCATTATGTCGGCACTTTATAACTTGAAGACCAAAGTTCATTATGTGAAGTGAAAATATGTTTACATTGTGTTAAAACTTTATTACGTAAAATGAATGTTTCTTTATATTATTTCATTTCTTTAATATGTGAGATCAAAACTGCATTACGTCAAGTTAATTTCGTTTTACATGTGTTCTATAACTAAATTTATCATTACATTAAGTCAAAGTCCATTTCCTTTCGTGAGTTTATATTTCTATTATAACAAAGCATTATTACGTGACGTTAATGTATCTTTATTTTACGCCAAGGTCATCACAACGTGAGGTGAATACATCTTACCTTTATGTCAGTGCTTTATAACGTGATGTTAAAAGGTTTATAACATAATGTGAACATAAATTATGGAGACAGTCCTGGCGTTCCATATTATATCAACACTTTATTACGTTATGTCAAAACTCCATTCCTTTATGTGGATATTTAATAAGAATATGCTAACTCTTTCTTATGTGATTTAAAACTATCTTTACATTGTGTTAATTCTTTATCATGTTGATTACAAATATTCATTACGTGCTGAGCCTGTGAAATACATTTACATTATGTCAAAGTTGATAACCGTGTTTTCACGACTGGGAAAGGGGGGGGGGGTGTCCTGATTAATTAGGACGAATTACAGGCACGTTATATGAAGGGGGGGGGGGGTCTGACTTCCTCTTTTTTCCGACATAACTGGATCACAGAAAATGTTCATTGAAATTCAGCACCACTTTTTGATGAAGTATAAGGGTAATGTAGTAGGACTGATCGAAGTTGGACCCCCCCCCCCACCTTTCACCTGAAATAGGATTTTCGAGTTTGGATTTTTTTTTGCTTTTTCTTGAACGTTATTTTTTTTCTGGCTGACAAACCTCCCCCAACTTTCAAAAACGATGCAACGTCACTGGAATTAGTCATTTTTCAACCATTCTTGGACCAGAATTCTGTTACAAAAATCTACGTCCCTCGCTTTAATCAATTGAACATGGGCTTATATCAGTGGCGATCTTGGGTTCTTGAAAAGAGTAGCTATAGGGGGACGATATGGTGTCTAAGGTGGGGACCAGGGGGTGAAAGCCCGGAAGCTCTCAGGCTTTAGATTTTTTTAAATAAAACGTTTCAACTTATTTCAGTTATACTTTATGTAAAACTAATGCAGTGTCCTACAAAGTAAAATCAACTGATTAAATTCATGCATATTTTGGTCACTAAAGATGGGAGGGCGGGATATCCCCCCCCCCCTCTCCCCACCGACCAACCAGTGCACGTATGAAATACGATGTATTTACACTTTTTTTTAAAGGAGGGTTAAAGACTGATAAAAAACTTAGGACAGTGTTTTGTAGTTAGATCAGAAGTTTTGGACTTTTCAAAATAATTCAAAATAAAAAGAGAAATATTGCTGCATGACACATACTATTTGATTGGAGATAATGATATGAGATTAAACGGCCATTGAATTTCGACGGTAAAAAAACAATCGTCAATAAAGATTCCATGGGGACATGATCCTATTTATGAATTTAAACTGATATTTAATTAAGGATTAATTAAGTCTTGTGTATAATTTAATATTTGATATGTTTTATTTAAATTATTTGCAAGTTTACCATAGACATGTGCATGTAATATTGAAAACACAAAACGAAATTGTTGAAATATTCTAAGATATACTGACAAGAGGCTAAGCATTTTAGACACATTGTAAAGATACAATGGCATAACATAATAATGATTTGTGAAAAAGTAAGGGAAACTTGACATCATGTAATAGATTCCTGTCGTCATATAGTAAAGAATTGGCCACATGTGACAATTTTTTTCACATCATGTAATGAAATTCTGACAGCGTGTTATAGCAACTTGATATTGAATTAAAGATAAATTCACATCATGTAATGAACTACTTATACCAAATAGTAGAGAGTGCACATAATGTAATAATGAGTTGAAATTATATAAAAACATCTTTACACCACGTATATAAAATTGTTTTGACTTAAAGAGCTGATATAATGCAATGGAAGATTGGCGCAATGTAACTGAAGTGCGAGTTAAGTGCCTTAAAGACTTAACATAATGTAATGGAAAGTTGACATAACGCTATAGTAGTGTGTGTAAATGTCATAAAGAGTTGACATAATGTAATGGAAAGTTGACATAATGCAATGGTAGTGTGTGCAAATGTTTTAAAGAGTTTACATAATGTAATGGAAAGTTGACATAACGCAATAGTAGTGTGTGTAAATGTCATAAAGAGTTGACATAATGTAATAGAAAGTTGACATAACGCTATAGTAGTGTGTGCAAATGTCATAAGGAGTTGACATAATGTAATGGAAAGTTGACATAACTCAATAGTAGTGTGTGTTAATGTCATAAAGAGTTGATATAATGTAATGGAAAGATGACATAACGCAATAGAAGTGTGCGTAAATGTCATAAAGACTTAACATAATGTAATGGAAAGTTGACATAACGCAATAGTAAAGTGTGTAAATGTCATAAAGAGTTGACATAATGTAATGGAAAGTTGACTCAATGCAATAGCACTGTAAGTAAATGTCACAAAGTGTGGACATAATGTAATAGAAAGTTGACACAATGCAATTTTAGTGTTCTGCTATAAGGCAGTGACGGCGTTCCATATTGAACAGTTGAATATGATCCATATGCTATTTTAATTAGTCTTTCTTCGTTACATGAGCACATGAGATTAAATTATTCATTTAGAATTTCATTCAAAGTTTTCATGCTATAAAGTGAATCAATTATTTTTCAAATATAAATTTCTAGAAACGCCGTTAATTCAAATGAAATAGGCCTTCAATTGTCACCAAATGTGTTCGTGTAAGTAAATTATGTTATGACATACAATCGAGCAAAAACGCAGTTTCTTGATATCGGTCGCGGAAGACGAACTACTGCTGTATATGCAGCAATTTCAGAGGTAAAACTGGACATGTCATCAGTCTCCAAAAAATTCCTAGAGATGCAGAGAAGAAAATATGGCTACAACAGACTAGGTTAATTCATAAAAACTCTATAACTATACAAAAAATTCTTATATTTGCTCTGCACATTTTGTAAATAATGACGATCCGTCTGCAGAACATCCACTACCGAAAATGAAATTTTAGTTTTTTTTTTGTTTTTTTTTAAATAGGCCTATTCGAATATGTTTCAGCATTTTATCAGTAATCTGTTTCGTTTTTTTTTTGTAAGGGGGTGGGGGCTCACACAGCGCCTTATTATACTAGTATACAGATTAATACAAATCCAGAAAGAGGCTATGAGTGAGCAATTTTAAATAAATACATATGAGTTAAGATTTCTTTTTATTCACAAACACAATAACAGTTTGTCATATGACATAGGCATTACACCATGAACATGTGTACATCAAAAACGTCCGCGGAAGTGACTTTCGTTTTAGCGCATGCGTATTAAACACAGTAAAAGAGTTCCCTTCAGGGGGAATAACTCACCTTTTGAAAATGGGGAATATTTTTCTTTTACTGACAAAAAACTGAATTCCTTAAAATACTTCATGTTTGTACATGATTGTATTATGTATAGCTATTATCATGATTATAGTATGTCCTTTTCTAGCAATAGAAGGTCAATTAAAGGGGAATACTTAGGAAAGTTATTTTCTAAAACATTAGTATTTACCAAGTTAGACATCATAACACAAAGTATACACCATACTGTCCACATCTTGAATGTGTTAGTGCAACCCGGATAAAATGATTTCTTTCAGACAAGTCTTATTTTTAGGTTGCGTTATTTATTTCCTGATGTAAATATTGCGCAAGTAACAGCAAGAATATCTGAGTGAAAAGTAATAATAATACAGGATAAAACACCAAAATTATATGAGTGCTATTAGTGCAATGCGATA
>NW_026919405.1:0-158305 GCF_032062105.1 Saccostrea cuccullata
GCTTTTACCAAAAATGTCCAATTTTTTGCAAGGTCAAAGTTTTTTTTATTCGAAATTAGTTTGAAGTGAAAGTCATTAGGTTAAAAGCTGTGGTTTTGAAAAATAAAATGTCTTGACACAAGAAATTAACTTTTGAAATTTGAAAACACTTAACTAAGTATCAACCGTTCAACAGATATGACTAAAGTTAGACATACGTTCACAAAACATGAAAAATATTGTGATAGCAATATGGGCAGGTCAATGCGCTAATTATGTTCCCCAAACGAAGTTGGGGAACATATTGTTTTTACTCTGTTTCTTATTATTATTTTTCTTCTTCTTCCTGGGTACTTTTTTGTCCGCAAGTGATCTTGTAAACTGTTCACCCGAAGTAGGTAAAACCTTTTTAGGGTTAGTAGACATGTTATGTAGATTTGCGGAATCAAGGTCATTTTGCGCACACGTGCTTGCAAGAGCGCGCACGTGCAAACGTAAAATGACCAATATTATAGATATGACCGTAACTTTTCTATTTTTTGATTATATGCTTTGAATCTCATAATATAAATATATAATTGTATTATACACATGATGACATGATCAAAATAGCAAGATCTCACGCGCATGCACATGCGCTTCGCTCTGATTGGCTGAAACTAAAGTCCCAATTTCTTTTTTGTTTTTCGACAAAATCCTTTGAAATTTTGAACATGGTCATACACTATGAAGATTTACAGCATGACACGAAAGCATGCGCATGCACGTATGCTGCAATCTGATTGGCTGAAACTTTAAATGTCTATAAATGTCTTAGTTCTCAACAAAACGGGATGAAATTCAGAATATGAATAGGTGTAATGGATTTCTGCATTATGCTACTATCAAATTTAAATTCAAGGACATGCATGCATGCATGTGCGCATGCGCAATACAAAAAATAACCAATATATTTGAAAACAGTAACATTTATATTTTTATGATATTTTTCTTTATTCTCACTATCTATAGATATTTTAATGGTGTAAACAACATGCCACGATCATCTTGCATGTGCGTGCACATGCAATACGTTAAATGAGATATAGTTGATCATTGTAGTTTTAATAATTCTATGATGAAATCCTTTAATACTGAGCCTATTTCTAAAAGGCCTTACAGGAAAAATGGCACAAAAAGGGAGCTGGGGAGCGTTTGGGGAACATCTGTAACGGTCCCCGTTACAATTAAAACTAGTTAATGATGCTTCTTCTGTTTCAAATTTTTGCCATTTTATCTCTGAACAAAATATTACCTGAAGCGATCCATCATTAGGTTCTCGTGAAAATATTTTGTTGGCAGCAGAGACGTGTCTCGTGATGTTGACGTCAGATCCCAAACCGAGGCTGCCCCCGATACCAGCCTGTAATTTCAAAAACCGATATACTAGAACTATCTATACATTTTTTAACGTTATTTGATAATTTCTAATTTTTTACATTGCCTTTAAAGAAAGCAACGGCAAAAAAAAAAATTAAGCTCGCTTGCCCAGTTGAAAAAAAATATCAAAGTTTGAGTACTTACGATATCATACATGAGTCTGACCATTGCTCGTGAAAACCTCTGCTTAATTGGATGCCTGGCATGGTCGGGGAATGGTGTGTAGAGGTACAAGGCTAACGAGACTCCAAGTATCAGCCAAACTATTAGAATCCCTATCCTTGAGTCCATTTCGTTTGATATAAAACCTCAATTTCAAGGGCGCCACACTACCAGATCTATCAAAACAAAGGAAGAAACATCATTACTGTATACAAGGTTATTGTCGTTCCGCTTTATTTTCCTATTTACACTTGCAAACAATTTTGCCCCGTCTTAAATTCGTCCAGTCTAAGTTCTGTTTAAGAGATTGTATCGTATTCTTTAATTTGCCCCGTTTTAAATTCGCCCAACCAAGGGTAGGGCGAAATGGGCAAAAATTTCCCCTATATACAGTAATTCGAGCATGAAATGAAATATAAGGAGATAACAACAGTATTCGAGCTCAGAAGTCAATCAAACAATACTAATCAGGAGCAGAAAAAACACGGATTTCTAAAATATCAGATATGTGATCTTGTACCATGTACCATGTAGGGGTGAACACCCCCAGTCCCCCGCCAATACGTGTGCTCTTTGTCATTGTCGGGAAATAACAGGAAGATTTGTCCGCAATTTAATGTGTAATGAAACATATGGAGATAACGAACTGTATTCACGATAAAAAAATTCCATAAAACAATACAAAGTAGGAGCAGAGCATACACGGACCTCCAAAACATCAGAAATCAGATCAGGAGTGAGTATCTCCTGTCGACCGGTCACACCCGCCGTGTGCTCCTTGTCATGATCGGGAAATAACGGAAAAATCCGTCGTCCATTCAGTGTATAAACAATTAACTAACAATTAGTATGAAAAACTTCAGTCAGAATTTGATTCGATGATAAATTAATGTATTTGCTGACAAGGTCATTGTATCGACCATAAAATTTACGAAAGTTGTTTCATCAACTTGTTTGTCAATAAGGATCACTTCATTATAAATAGGGATCTGACCTATAGGACCGGACTTGGTTTTATTCTCAACAAAAAGCTTGTCGATTTCCGTTCTGATTAATGACATTAGGCTGAATACATACAACAATTTGTTTTTTCCTAAATCTTTATTTCAGTGAGTAGGGATAGGAGGAATCATTTCATTGATTTACTGAGTTTGCTATTTCCAAATGCAATAATTGATATTTTTCTTTACTTCTCATTGTGCATAATGGTAATGTCTACTGTCTCTGAGATTCTATTCTTTATGTTTAGGCTATTTATCCGTGGATATAATAAAACAGACCATTAATGTGCAAATTATATAAGCCTAAATGAAATCCAAAAGAAAACAGTTACTGATATATGTAGCCAAAGTCAGTGTGATTAAATTCTAAGGAATATATACAACTGAAATTCATCGCAGGTCAATGTTGCCAAGAATACCTGTATCGAGTAACACAAAGTGAGTTATTCTAATGACTTGTCCTCGGAGAAAGTGTGCTTATATTGTTCCGCCTGACTGACAACTGTACATTTGATTGTTACGATTTGATGTCACTTTAGTGTTTCTTACATCAAGAAAGAGCATGCATAATGGATAGATAATTGAAAGAAAATACACAAGTCTATTAAAAAAAAAATTAAATAGTCTTTGAAAAGGCGAAAAATTAAAACTTTAAACGTGTGGGACCAGGTGGATTCGAACCCCCCACTTTAAAAAGAAAGTATTGATAGTGTAAAAGTCAGCACATTTATCAACTGAGGTAGTCTGACTATAAAATTGGATGGCATAAATTTAAGCAGATTATCAAAATCAGGTTTCCTTATTTTTTGTTTTTGTAGGTTTTTTGTGAATTTCGATCCTAGGGCAGGGGTGCCCCTAAAAAAATCCTATCTTAAATTTATCTTTTCATCCCAACCTATCAAAATATCACAGTTTTGTTTAGGGGCAGGCCTGCCCTGAAGGACTTCTAAACCAAATACATGCAAAAATCAACGCTTTTACGGACAAAATGGTGTTTTGGTCAACTTTGAAGTTTTATTGTAAAGTTGTAAATAATTAGTTGTAAATATTAGGTATAAAATACAAATTTGAAAAATTTAGACATATATACGGTAGAAAACAACACAAAAGATTAATTTTTAAATGTCACTTTTTCCGGGAAATAGTTCTCTCCTATAGGTCACAATTCTTTTGTTATAGTGAATGCATCCTTTACCTCGTTTCGGAAATTGTTCATACGTGGAACCACAGGCACCTGAAGTATGGATAATACCCCCCCCCCTTTTTGTTAATGAAAAAAATGTAAGAGTGTACAATTAAACAAAACTATAAAATTTCCTCGTCAAACACATTCTCTATATGTCGTTATGTGTAAGCAGATTGTCCTTTTTCTCACGTTTAAAGAATGACCCTATTCGGTATAACAAAAATACATTTTATTATACCGAAAGAAATTCTTGTTAATTAGAAAAAGTACAATCTGCTTACATATAACGACATATAGATTGTGTTTGACGGGGAAATTTTTAAAATTTTGAATGCTATAGACTCTTACATTTTGTTTTCATTAACAAAAAGGGGGGGGGTAGTTTAAATTTCAGGTGCCTGTTTATTAATTGCTCTTGCGTATCGCATAAACTAAGAAATATCAACTCTGTATTTGATTTTAAAATATTTTATTATGTAATACATAAATGAATCGGGCAGTAGGCATAGCCTATATAAGCCCTCTTCATATAAACTCTATATGCAGGTGATGAAGGTATACTGCTGCATGAATAATGAAAGTTGACGATAGAAAAGTTAAAGTCATAACATTTATCATAACGCCTTCTGATTAGATTAGATAAGATTAACATTATCGTCATTTTCTGATAAATATTCTAATATAAAACAGACTCAGGGTCATTGGGACATATCGTTTCGACATAAAAGTAGAAATAACCATTGTTAATTTACAAAACGTCGAAATATGTAAATGTCGAGTCCGTGGTTATGCCTTGTTCACAGAGTTGCGTTGTTTATTGTTTTGATTAGATCGTTCGTGTTCTTTTTCTTCATCTTTATTATAGGTATTACGTATCTTTTTTATTTCCTGAAATTTTCGGTAAAATTGATAGGTACGCGAACTCCTGTGCTGTTATTAATTGCTAACCATATAACAATATATAATTTTGTTATTTGCTTTGTGAATTTAAGTTTTTACACTGGTTTTGCTTTCTTTATATGAGTTATATAGCTAAACATTAAAAGAATGAGATTTGATTATTTCGTTGTATGCTTCTTTACGTCACATTGGAGAGGGGAAAAAATACTGAAGAGAAAGTTACATTTACTCAGGATCAATACATTTTGAATGATGTACATTCTTAACGGAAACAAACTACTATTACCCTCCAACCACAGGAGTTCGCGTACCTATCAATTTTACCGAAAATTTCAGGAAACAAAAAAGATACGTAATACCTATAATAATAACACAAGGTGTTATTATTATAGGTATAACGTATTTTTTTTATTTCCTGAAATTTTCGGTAAAAATTGATAGGTACGCGAACTCCTGTACTCCAACTATATTATACGCACATAAACCGTTTGACCTGTGTAAATTTTATGTCAATGACCAATCCATTTGGAAGACATTAGTTCATGTCTGTAATTTTGCTATCTATAAAAATCCCTTTTTATTTACTCAAGGATCATTGAAAGGTCAATCAATATATATTCCCTTGCTATATCTCATGAAAACGGCTAACTTACACAAATAATACAGGTTTCTAAATGTACAACCTAGCAATGTTAGAAAACTACCCCTAATTGTTAGAGTACACATAATTACTCTGACCTTAATATTACAGTACAATATTATTAACAGAAAAGATTTACAAGTAAACAAACATCTCACCTCTATAAACATCTATCCCTATAGTAGTAAGTTGTAACATCATGTGACTTTTAACACCTCCATTATGATAAGTACCCCGTCGACTTAACAAGAGTGGTTATAAACTAGAACGTGAACTGCGATAAGTACCTATATGTCAGACACTATTTAGAATTTGAGCCTACTTTCTACCACTCTGAAGTCATCCCTTTCGTCGATATCGGCCTGAATACCAGGAAAGTTTAAGAAATTTATAATTCAAGCTTCTAAAAATATTTAATGAGACATTGTTCATATTAGAAAACTTCAATGAACTAAAGTCAAGTTAAGAAATCCACTGAAACTAACCACAAAACGGGAGCAGATAAGCAAGGGTCTCCAAAACCATTAAGAAGTGAAATCAATGAGGAAAGGATATCCTTTGGCGACCGGTCACACCAAACCTGTGCTTTTGGACATGATCGGAAAGACGAAAAAATCAGTGTTAATAATGGCCTAACAATTAGTATGAAAAGCATCAGGCAGCTCATACATCAGCATTCAACTAAATAATATATAATAGCTTTTGCTGATATGGCCCTTTTAATTTCAAACATTCAATGTTTGAAGTACATGTATATTTTCTTTAGGAACATTATTTTTGTGCGTTTAATATTTCACTAAAGAAAGTAAAAATATTGTTATTGCAAAAGCATATTAAAAACAGACAAAAAACAAGACTTGCTGTGGCCTTTCACTCGACATACTTGTATATTTATTTCGACGACGATGCTCGATCTACGTATGAACAATTTCTAAAACGAGGTAAATTATTGACAAGCAAGTTGATGAAACAAGAATATCAGCAGTGTCGTTTAAGGTCATCATTTCGTAAGTTCAAGAAAACACTTGCTGGGACTTCAACTCGACATTTAGTTTATCGCGACGACGTATTGTCAATTAACAATGGTAAGTTCCATTCATACGTCGATACGATATATCCTGGTGAGCTTGAGATAAAAGATACCACAGAATCTGACACATCTGTTTCATACTTGGATATTTTATTTGAAAAAGACGTTAATGGTAATCTAACAACCAAGCTCTATGATGAACCTGATGGCTTTAACTTTTTTTATCGTTAACGTACCTTATTTATGCCACAATATACCTTCATCACCTGCATACGGAATTTTTATATCTCAACTGATTTGATACGCAAGAGCATGCTCTACGTATGAACAATTTCTAAAACGAGGTAATTATTTGACATGGCAAGGAGCACACAGCGGGTGTGATTGGTCGGCAGGGGATGCGCACTCCTCCAGGGCACCTGATCCCACCTGTGATGTTTGGGAGGTCTGTGTTTGCTCTGCTCCTATTTTGTATTGTTTTATGAATTTGATCCTTATCCTTCACTCCTATTCGAGATTTTTCATTTTTATAGAGACGACACCATTTCATATACCAGTGAAGAGCTTCAAAATTAGACCTTTATTCGGCACTCATGGCCACTGAGCAGCAAGGGATGTTTATCGTGCCAACGTCTGCCGTGACCCGGGACCTCAGTTTTAAAGGTCTCATGCGAAGGACTCATAACTTTCACCTCAAAGAGCGCTAGGATCAGTTACTACCTATCGACTTAGGTCAGTCGCTGTCAGTGTTCGAACTCACGATATTCTGATCACGTCTATTGAACTAATTATTGTAAATGTCTATTGCTTCCTATTCTCCTGTTTATCCTCTTTTACCTTTTTTTTTTTTTTCAATATTTAATTTCTATTTATACCTTTCTTTTTAGTTTTGAAGTTTATTTTTATAGCAGAGTTTCCTTTCTTCTTTTGATATGGTAAGACATTGATACTTGACTCATAATCATGCGTTTAATTGTGCTACATAATTATCATATCAAATATTATTATCATGTAAACCCGTTTTACAATGAAGCGCATTGAAGTGGGTAATTTTTTTCTTCTGAATCGAAAGTTTGTGTGATTCTTATCGGATATTAATTGTAACATAATGACAGGCCCATTTCTTTATAAACGAGAAGGGAAAATTCGTCACCTAATGCTTTAAGACATCCCATTCTTCTCGACTAAAGCAATATGAGTTACACTGAAATTAAGATTATTTAAAGCTAAAAAGAGAGTTAGAGAGTTTTAATTTCTGTAAAACACGTATTGCAACGAATTTGGACATATTTATTTATAAATTTCTCACGTTTGTTGTAATTACCATAACACATATATCTCTCGAACGTGCTTACTGGAAGTTTTTGTAAACCGTCAATTTGATTGGCTATTATAATAATGAAATAGCTGTTAAACAGGTATTCGAATGAACCATTTAATCGTTGTTTTTTTTCTTTTTAAAGAAATGCGCGTGTCATTCTATGCCAATCAACTTCCAAGATAGCTTAAAATGTTTCATTCAAACGTAAAATTTTACAACTTTAATGCGCTTCACTGTATCATGTCTCTAACTATATATTTTTAAGATGTAGCAAGAGTGTCGTTCTTAAATATTTAGATTCACCCTGCTTTCACTGCATGAAATATGGGCATGTATATTCATGCATATTAAGTAAGGTTTATCTGTTTGTAAATGAGAATATCGAGGCTGTAGAATTCAACAAAAAGTATGATGACATGCTAGTCATACTAGTCACGTTTTTGTTTATTATTGTGTCTGTGTCGAAATCATACAATGTACGTGTTGTTCTATGCTAAAGTTTAACAAATTGATGTTGATTATGTAAATTATGGAAAGTCAACGAGTGAACATTTAAAAACCTGAAATTGTAAATTGTAAATCATAATTTCATAATGTGTCAATTGTTCTATCACAATTTGTTAATTGTAACTATCCAATGTAATTTGAAAAGTGTAAAATGAAAATGCAAATTTTGCCGATGCTGTAGTGCAATTCGTAGACTTGCGATTTGTCAACTTGTGAAATGTAAATTGTACTTTTGTGATTTGTAAATTATGCAAGGTTGCATTATGATTACGCCTATCAAGACGAAAGGTGGCACTATAACGGTGGCAAGTTAATTCTTTGCTTAACAATTTAATCATATCCCCAATTCGTCCTACCAAAAAAAATATATAAAGAAAGGCTGATGAAATGTTTTTGAATTAATTTCATGTCTGTCCTTAATTAAGACTGTAAATAATAATTATATATTAGCAGGCGTATACTTCAGTAAAACTCTCAACAATCCTGAATAATTTTCGATTTTGACATTAAAAAACCTTTTCTGAAGTGTTACTGGCAGATTTAGCAGGAGGGGTGTTGGGGTCGGATTTTCGCTTATGAATTTTATACGTAAAACAATCGAAAAATAACCTCGGACCCCCCTTTCAGGTATTATGGACCTCTCGTAAATAAGTAGAGTAGTCAAATAAACATTTAAAACATTTTATCGATAAGAAATGTCCATTAACACGTGATCATTGACATAACTTTACATTTTACAAGTTATATTTAATTATTTACAAGTAACAAATTTTGATAGAACAATTGACAAAATATGAAATTATAATTTACATTTTACAAAGTAAGGTTTCAATGTGTACCTTTTTTGAATTACAGAATTTTGAACCCATTGGCTTTCCATAGTAAATCATTGAAATGAATACACATTGTCTAATGTACTTTGAAGAAAACAATATCTATTTTAAATATTATCCTTTTTATCTGTGTAACAATTGTTAACAATGTTATGTTGCTAATTTTTTCTTACCTGTTGTGTGGTTTACATTTTTTCATGGCGTAGCAATCTGGTTTTTGTGTATTTGTTCATCCTTCAATGAACTATGGAGGCGTATTAGTGCCACTTCGACACTTTATTTTTTTATCATTAATTTTACAGATAAACGTGTAAAGAGCCCGGTTCACTTTAAGCATAAAATGGCAATATAAATATACCAATTGATTGATAAGAACTTAATTTTCCATTTGTTGAAGCATTAAAATAAAATAGAGACTTGGTGCTTTCATTTTCTATTAATTTTTTTCCTTAAAGTCCAAAAAGTGGAGATCTGGCTTTATAAAATTGCAATGTTCTTGAATTTTAAGATAAACAGGTATAATTGAGTACTTGCAGTGAGGAAAAAAATAATATCAGCACACTCTCTGATCTAAAAAATAAACATGTCTTTTAATCCCCAGAAACAGTTCTATCATTTAGTAATTGCATATTTTAGATCAGAGGTTGCACTCTATATTAAATATATCTAAAAATTAATAGCTTTAAAAATTGACCTTTTATATAGCCTTTTTCAGAATATGAGGAAATTGACGCAATACGTGACGTCATAATGCATTGCCTAGCCAAAAATACGTCATTTTTTATAGATACGCAGTTCCCAAAGATCTAAGTGATATTCAATGCATAGTTAATTAACTAAAATTATGCAGTTTCAGTTTTTCAGAAATTCACAGGGCCAAATAAGGCAAAAGATAATATTGTTCTTTGACAGATTAAAGTGTAAATTTTGCAGATAAAAGTGTAAATTTTACTGATTTAAGTGTAAATTTCACTGATTTAAGTGTAAATTTTACAAATTTAAGTGTAAGTTTTACAGATTTAAGTGTAAATTTTACAGATTATAGTGTAAATTTACAGATGAAAGTGTAAATTTTACAAATTTAGCTGTAAATTTTATAAATTAAAGTGTAAAATTTACAGATTAAAGTGTAAATTTTACAAATTTAGGTGTGAATTTTACATGTTAAAGTGTAAAATTTACCGATTAAAGTGGACAGGGGATGCTTACTCCTCCCAGGCACCTGATGCCGACTGTTTCCAGGAGCCATCGCTCTCGACATTTAATATTTTAGCTCATCTAAACTGAAAGCTCAGATGAGCTTCTCTGATCACCCATTGTCAATCGCGATCGTCTGTTTGTTCATCGTCCGTCCACAATTGATATTACAAGGGGAAATCTGGTTAAAAAACCCAGCATAGCCAAAGTTTTTCAGGTGAGCGACGTGACCCATGAGCCTCATGTTTTTGCTTTGATTTAGGAAAATGATGATCACTGTTCATGAACTTCATTTGATTTCCTAAGGAATTTATCTTAACTCAATACTCTTGACTACATTTTTCAACCTCATATACGTAATATCGGGTATTTAATGTTTCAAGACGCTGAACATTGGCACGTTTATTTTTTCCGAGATAGACAATAAATTATTAAATTTAAGAAGTCAAAAGACAAAAAAATCACACAATACAATACAATAAATATGCACCCGACTAGTCCTATAGACTTAGATGACAGTCTCTCATCTTCAGCACATGTTTTAGTTCGTATAAACTTGGAAGTTTTCCTTGTGTCTACTGTAAGTGATTTTTTGCGCTCCTTTATCTTGCTATGCAAAGTACTACTGTCCCAGATGGTAGCATTTTGGGATGAACACCAGCACTGACTCGTACAATTGTCGGTGATATTATTGTGTGTATATTCATATGCAGAAGTCGTGGACGTGTCTATTAGCGGAATAGAGTGCGTGGACGTGTCTGTAAGTGGATCTGAAGTCATGGACGTGTCTGAAAGCGGAACAAAAGTCGTGCTAGTGACTAACTGCAGAAAATTAGAAATGCTTGAAAGTGGATCGGAAGTCCTGGACGTGTCTGAAAGTGGATTGGAAGTCGTGGACGTGTCTGAAAGTGGATCGAAAGTCGTGGACGTGTCTGAAAGTGGATCGGAAGTCGTAGACGTGTCTGAAAGTGGATCGGAAGTCGTAGACGTGTCTGAAAGTGGATCGGAAGTCGTAGACGTGTCTGAAAGTGGATCGGAAGTCGTAGACGTGCTTGAAGGTAGAACAGAAGTCGTAGAAGTGCCTGAAAGTGGAAAATGATAGTAAATATGTTATGTAGCATGTGTTAATAGAAAATATAATCCATTATACAATTTCTTCATAATATTCTTTTACTTTACATTTTTAAATAGATTTAAAAAAGTGTAATTTATTGATGTTTTGATAGAATTGTTCATGATTACTCGTTTATTGTTAAAATCATAAACAGGTTTATTTATCTCTTTTGGGGTAATAATTTATGTAATATTTGGATCAAATCTTTGGCTCAAAGAGTAAAAAATGTACTTGCCGAAACAAGCCTATAAAATTGATGTTCGTCGTATGTACCTAACAACATAACTACATTTGTAAATGGATCTTTTTTCTTTTGTAATTAACTTACAAGGGAATTTTCCCCACAATATAAGAGAAGCCTTTTATTTTGAAATTTGATATTTCCGTTAGTTTTATTTTTAACGAAGGGTGTTGATAATTTATTTTTATTCTGGACTTGCAATTTTAAATGGGTATGAGAGAAATCTGTTGTTTGCATTTAATTATGTATACAATGTATTTAAATTGTTTGCTTGTTCTATTATTGTCAAAAACAGGGCAACTCAAAAATGATTTGAGAATAAAAGGCTACTGATTCTTTCAATATCCAGTTTTAACCCCAAAACTGTTTTTAATTCGATGAACCTGACTGTGTATTTAGTTTACAATTATGAAATTTCATAATTTTCATCATATGAAGCAGAATTTGTCAAACATCTTACAGTATACGTGAAAAGAAGAAAACAACTGGTGTGACCTTCAACTCGACATTTAGATATAACGACGACGTATTGTAAATTAACTAACAATATTTATTTCCATTCTTATGTCGATAAGGTATATCCCAGTGAGCTTGAAATTAAAGATACCACAGGGTCTGACATATCTGTTTCAAATTTTTTTTTTTTTTTTAGATATTTTACCTGAGAAAGACGTTAATTGTTCTATTTGTTAAACAATCAAGCTTTAAGACAAAACGAGATGACTTTTACTTTTCAGTCTTCAACTTCCCTTAATTACTTATGCAGAAATATACCTTCATTACCTGCATACAAGGTTTATATCTCAGTTTATTCAATACGCAAGAGCATGCTCTACGTTTGGACTCTCTCTAAAACGAGGCATATTATTGACAAACAAGTCGATGAAACAAGAATATCGACACTCTCTTTTAAAGTCATCATTTCGTAAGTTCTATGGTCGATACAGTGATATTTCCATCAAATACCATTAACCAAATACGAGGGTTGATCCAAAAGTAATGTCACAACTTCGAAAAAAAATCTACTAGTCGACGTAAATTAACAAAATTATACATGACGGAAGCTAAATTTATTTCAAATAAGTCCTTAAAAATTCAAATTAAAATGATTTATACTTTTCAAAATATCGAATTATATACAAAGTACGATTATGGTAGAGGCCACACCTATATAACGTTATATGAAGAAAATGCGCCGTCATTCACCAAAGCACTTCCCCTTCGTCTCATTAAAAAATTGAGATTCACAAATAAATTCACAAATTTTACTTTCTTTAAAGGTACTTGGACACAGATTTGAAGTCAATATTTTCTCTATAATATTACGAATTATATATTTTAATAGCATTTCACACAAAAATTAATTAAAAATCTTATTTCATTTAAAAGTTATAAAAACTTCAAATTTTTTGGCGGGTTTGATTGACACATCCTTGCACTTTCACAAATTTTAACATTATTCTTAATCCTTAGGAAAAGTGGCAATCTTGTTGTGCATTAATGAGAAATATTGAAACTTTTCTCCAGAAAAATAATTTTATTCAGAGTAGATATATTAGAAAGCAAAACTCCTTCACATGTATCGTCATTCCGAACGAAGAGTTGCGTACAGAGTTTAGCAAATCGAGCACACTCGTGTTATGTACACATTTTTTTGTAAACAGTTCACGAGTTCTGTTATTGTTTATGTTTAGAATTCACTGGGTGCGTTCAATCGTCACAGTCTGCTTACCACAACTGCACGGATTGACAATATATTGTGTGTTTGTTTTGCTTTCGAACATGTCTACTCTGAATTTTCTGGATTATAGTATTAATATTTTTCATTTATACAAAACGAGATTGCCACTTTTCCTAAGGATTAAGAATAACATTAATTTGTGAAAGTGCAAGGATGTGTCAATCAAACCCGCCAAAAAATTTGAAATTTAAATATCCTTTATAAGAAGTAAGATTTTTAATAAATTTTTGTGTGAAATGCTATTAAAATATATAAGTCGTAATATTATAGAGAAAATAATAACTTCAAATCTGTGTCCAAGTACCTTTAAGAATTATTGGCAACAATTGTACATTCACTCTATCTATAATTTAGTCCTCTATCAAAATTCTTTGAACAGTGCCATAAGAGAAACTTGAAGTTTCTCATTACCGTCTTCCTTGGAAGACGGTATTGTATAGTTGAAGTTTTTTACAGTCTTCGGACTATGCACTTCCTCTCTTTTGTGATTGGTAGAAAATGCATGATGAGAAAATTTTCAATTATTTCATTGGTTGAAATGCTGTTCAAGGCAAGGGAGATAACTTTCTGATGATCTAATTTTCGTACGACTTAACAATTTTGCAAGATTTTCAATCTTAAAAAAAATGACAAAACGAACAACAAAATCAGCAGTAATTAATTCCTAATAACATGATTTTTTGTATAGCAAAAAATAAAAAGATCTCTTTAACTTCATTATAAATAAGATTTGATTTTTATTGCTTGCAGGCTTTACAATTTGTTATTATTCTTTTCCCCTTTCTTGTTTGAAGGAAATGGAATCAGCCGAGGTTTGCCGAAAGCTCTCGGCGAGTCAAAGTTTACGGAGATGACCGAGCGACAACCGTGGTAGGGCTAATGCCAGTAAAAAGCTAATATAGAAATACAAAATCAAGAAATTCAAAAGAATTATACAGCCTGATAGGTGTAGATCAGTTTACAGTTTAAGTTTGTTGCTAAAGACGGGAAGCTTTTTAAAAAAGCTCTACTTGTGTCGCTCTAACCGTGACACTTCTCTCTTTTTTGACAACGTCAGAAGCTATTAAACGTTTCCACCCGATCTCCAATCTTTCGGGCTTTCTGTCTTCAACTGATTATTCAATATGACCCATGATCTGCCCAAAATCAATGAAACCATCTGTAAACAATTCTCTTGTTAAATATTTTCGTCTATGAGTCTGATTTATCATCGAAATTGTCTCTTCTTGCAATTTCCCGATTTTGAAGGAAAAACGCATTACATCTCGTTTCTTCTTATCATTCCATTTCGACATTTCCTTTGTGCAAATTATCAGATATAAACAACAATGTTTATGAAAAAAAACTAAGATGTCATTTAATTTTTAACTGAAGACTAGAAAATGTCGTAAATATTGTCTTTTAAAATATTTCGCGATTACACGCTATTTAGATGCTTTTTAAAAAGTGTTTGTCTTTTCATTCTAACATCATATACTCTAAAACGTGACGTTTAGTTGTGACGCAGAGACACCTCCTATGATTAATGTTTTAAACGTCTATAAAATGAATTCAATTAAACATTATTAAATGACATTTTCAATTTTAATTAAAATTATTTTTATGCATCTTTTGGTACATTATATTTGAAAATATGACGCCAAATGTTAAATATATGTACACAGTGACTTTTTTTGGATCAACCCTCGTATCTATTGCTGCAAGACTGACATTTTTCATACCAATTGTTAGTCCATTATTTACACACTGAATTAACGACAGATTTTCCCGTTATTTCCTGATCATGACAAGGAGTCATGGCGGATGTGACCGGTCGGCAGGGGATGCTCACTCCTCTATGGCACCTGATCCTACCTCTGATCTTTTGGAGGTCTGTGTTAGCTCTTCTCTTATTTCATATTGTTTAATGGACTTCTGACCTTGAATACCGTTCGTTATTTCCATATATTTCATTCGACTATGTTTATTTAGAATAATAGAAGAATTATTTAATATCGAACACATGTTTCTGTGAGATTCTTTTGCTGCTGATGAAAAACTAGAGAAGTATTGTACTTGTTTTAATCACTGTGTGTCATTACTACAGTTCAATCAATATATTGTTAATGAATTCATGTTTATATATTTACCATATCCAGTGGAATAAACAGATAAACGCCAATGTCCGCCACAATAATCGTTCACATCTCCTGAACACACATGTTCCTCACATTCTGTATCATCTCGTAGTCTGTTTGGTGTCAAATATGTTCCATCTCCGCAGAAACACTCTATTCCATACTACGAAAAAAAATTAAAAATTGCCGGAGAGAAGCAAAGCTTGTGGTCTTGTAAATGCTGTAATATCGCATGCTTTTCGTGGGGTCGAATTTTTGAGGTTCGAGGAAAAGTACAGGTTTATAGGGATTTAATTTCGTGAATAAAGAACTGTTGCCCAATTATATAGATGGAATTTTACATATCGTTGTGCACATAAATTCGCAGGTCTTTTCAAAGCTCAAAACAATTGAAATTCTTCCAAACGAAAATAAGTGATTTCAAAGTATACATTTAATCAATTTACAGAAAAATATGAATCGTTTTTAATATTATTTAGCGTACAGCGTACCAATGTTACCGAAAAATAAAAAGCAAGGATTAATTTTGTCTTAATTCGGTTGGATTAATTTTGTCTTAATTCGGTTTGAAATGGTAAGAATTTTTTACCCTCCAAAATTGTTCTGTACATATGCTGTGTACATCAAATTAAATTAAAATTTGTTTTATTAACAAAAAATTCAGTTACATTTTCAGTCAATGAACTATATTTCATCATATAGTAAGTAAAAACAAAATCCGTAAAACTAAAATATATAATCGGCCATTCTTTCGAGAACATAGCAAATAGAAATCTGAATCGAATTTGTCAGTGTATTGGTTTCTGTAAAATTTACATTTCTGGAAAATTGCATCATTTAGAAATAAAATGGTTGGTCTTGTGATGAATTGAAATATGAGCTTTTTTAACAAAAACTTTTTATTTGAACCAATTTATATTTTATGCCATTTTCATGACATGATCGTTTTAAGTAAACTGGAAATCTTCTGAGGAAGAAAAAAATATGACAAATATGTTAAATTCAAGCAACATTAAATTCCTTAGGAAAGTTTCATATGAAAACAACCAATTTTCACACATTAGATCACAAAGCAATGGACTATTTTCACAAATATTTCTGCTTTTACAGAAATAAACAGTGATTTACCTGAGTTCCAGCAAACGGATAACCTCGGGTCAAACAAGTCCTGATACAGAAAGCATTTGTCATGGATGATTTTCTTTGAATTTTGCCTCCTTTTAGAATTCGTTGATCATTGTCTTTGAAGCAGCCATGATAACCTATAAGGATACACAAAAAGCCTGAATTAATCCTATTAAAAACATACAAAATTTACTTTGATTCACGCTATATGTGAGTGTACCTCCTTTGGACACTGAAAGTTTGTCCAGAAAAATAAAGAAAAACGCGAAAGAATAAAAAATCCACTTCATGAGAGGACTCTTAATCAGGAAATTAATCGGAGTAGATCACCAGAGATTCAGAGATCTTCATGAGCAATTATAGTCAGTATTGAGTATTATAATAATAAAGAGCAATCTTCGATTAATTCTAAAATAGACAATGATAAGTGAAATGCACTTTAATTTCTGTTTGTATAGTGTATATAAATAAAATTCTGTGATAATGATAAAAGGCCGACCTGTCAATCAATATCATTGGTTGCTGACTCCTCCAATACACCTTAGGTCATCTCTGGCGTTTTCAGGTATTCTTTTCAAAATGGCTTATTAATTGGATTTTATGACCCTCAGATCGAAGATTTGGGGATAAATAGTTTTGCCAGGTCTGTCCGTCTAGCTGTCAGTTTGTCTGCAAAACCTTTAACGTAATCTTGACCATGATGTTTGAGTGGTTGAGTGGGTGCAAGTTGGGCTATGGCTTCACATGTGTATTCCCTGTGAAAAGTCCTTTCTCTAGGTACTATAAAAATTTGACCCTTTATCTTGACATTTTAGACCTTTAAATGGGTACAACAAGAAATCTGTGAGCCAATGCTCACTAGTAATACCCCCGCTCTGATGTGATTAAGCACTATCAAGTTAAAATACACAAGTTCAATTATGGGCAAATGCACAGAAAAATATGAAGTTGACATCAGATTCATCTAAAATAATTCCCAACATATGGCATGCCTAAACAGAGAGTGTACTAAAACTTCGAGCATCTGCTTTGAATAATTGATGAGAAAACTGCAACGAAAACAGACAAACAGGAAGTTGACATCAGATTTGAACAGAAATGTTTCCCACCGTATGGCTTGCCTCAGAGAAGATTATATTAAAATTTCAAGCATCTGCAATACGTAGTTGCTGAGAAAACTGCGACGAGAATCTGTTATGTACGAAACGGACAGACGCACAGACAAACAGGAAGTTGACATCGGATTTAAACAAAAATAAATCCTTCCATATGGCATGTCTCAGAAAAGATTGTGTCAAAATTTCAAGCATCTGCAATACGTAGTTGCTGAGAAAACTGCGACGAAAATCTGTTATGTACGAAACAGACACACACACAGACAAACAGGAAGTTGACATCGGATTTAAACAAAAATGTATCCTACCGTATGACATGTCTCAGAGAAGATTATGTTTAAATTTCAAGCATCTGCGATGAGTAGTTGCTGAGAAAAGCAGGAGACCAGGAATTTGTTCGGATATACACACAAAGATAATACACTATACCCCCTCTCCTTCAGAGCGGGGGTATAAAAATATTAGACCTTTTGATCTTGACCTTAGATTTTGACGCACTTTTAAAAACATTAACCTTGACCATAACTTTTGAACTATTAGAACAAGGGCTTTCATATTCCACAGGTGTAATCCTATATTGAAAAGACCTTTTCGATACCAACAATTTTGAACTTAATCTTGGAGTTCGCTTTGCATTTGAAACATTAGCTAAAAAATAAAAAAAAATATA
This sequence comes from Saccostrea cuccullata, assembly GCF_032062105.1. Lineage (NCBI taxonomy): Eukaryota > Metazoa > Mollusca > Bivalvia > Ostreida > Ostreidae > Saccostrea > Saccostrea cuccullata. The sequence goes on from NW_026919405.1 coordinate 18,299, forward strand.
ATAATGCTTGAAAGTGTACAGGGTACAGTCCTCCGGCGCACTACCAAAAAAACAGGATTTCCTCAGGGAATACACGTGTATTATTTAGAAATAAAAGTATTATACCGATAAGATTGGGATAAAAATTATCCTATTTTTAATTCACTGTCTTTTGTACTTTTGTATCATCTGATGGAAAATTTCAAGGCATTTGCTGATCTCTTTGGCAGTTTCCGTAGCATTAGAAATGTGAAAGTGATAAACACAATACATGAAAAATGGCGACGTTTTGATGACTTTACGGCGCAACGGAGAGTAGTTCGTAACAAAGCCCAAACAGACTTTAAATGATTACAGAGGAAAACAATATGATAAAATATCACCAGTTCTAAAGTATACGTTTGAAATGAGGGTTTTTCTGAGAGATATCCTCATCATCAAACCCCTAGATAGAACAAAATATATGGACAAACAGCTAGCATGGTAATAACAAAAAACGCTGTCACTGTACTCTGTGAATATAAGATTGCCTGTTTAGTTGAATTATATTAAGAATACTGTCCCTAACTTTCGAAAAATATTTTCAGAAGGTCTCATGTGTGCAAGATTGGTTCCTCGACTGTTTATGGAGAAAATAAAGGGAAACTCAAGAATATGTAAATCAGTGAAATTACTTGTTACTTATTAGCAAATAGGAAACTTGACGCTGTATTACACATTTGACGTTATCATCCGTGCGCCGAAGAGAAATATATAAAAGAGCTAAGAACACAAAGGGTTAAAAATGCCTCATCTAAAATTTAATGAAATCTTCATAACAGAAGGATATGGAGATAATGAACAGTATTCAATATCAAAGTCCATTAAACAATACAAAATAGGAGCAGAGCAAAAACGGACCTCCGAAACATCAGAGGTGGGATCAGGTGCCATAATGTTGACATGAATTTTGATATTTTTTTTACTTTTTCTTAAAGAGAGTCTGCAGTATGGCATTGTTTTACTAGAAAATTACGAAAAAAAACGTCATAATTTATATAACGTAACGTCATATACGGCAAAAGAGGGCAATAAAATCATCATGTGATTGTAAAAGCTCCTGGATTTTAAACCAGTGAAGGATATACATACTTATGACGAGGAAAGATGAATTCACTACCAGGTGGGATATTATCAATTTAATTATTGAATACCAAGTACATGACCATTCATATTTTGTGCTATCCTAACAATGCATGGCCAAATAGCATTATTTTTTAAAAGAAGTAAATTTCATAAATAATGCATATATCTATTTGAAATATATGTATATTGATGAAAAATGAACTAAAAAGTACAGAAATGTTTAGAATTGGTGATTAGTTTTAACTATAAACAAAGTGTTCACGATTTTACATGTTACAGTAGGTGCTGGCACGAAAAAGATCCCACGCTACTCAATTTCTACAGTCGTTCGCGTGGCGCAGGTGTTAGAGCGTCTGATTTAGAGTCGCGAAGTAATGATCCTTACGTCGGGGATTCGAATCAGAGTCTGACACATCTGTTTCATATTTGGAAATTTTACTTGAAAAGACGTTATTGGTAATCTAACAACCAAGCTCTGCGATAAACTTGATGATTTTAACTTTTCTATCGTCAACTTCCCTTATTTCTGCAGCAATATACCTTCACCACTTGCATACAGAGTTTATATATCTCAGTCGATTCGATACGCAAGAGCACGGGCTACGTATTTACAACTTCTAAACGAGGTAAATTATTGACAAACAAGTTGATGAAACAGGCATATTAGCAGTCTCGTTTAAAGTCATCATTTCGTTTGTTTTATGGTCGATACAATGACCTTGTCAGCAAATACAATTTATCATTGAGTCAAATGCTGTCGGACGTTTATAATACAAATTGTTATTCCGTTTATACACTGAATTGACGACGGATTTTCACGTTATTTCCCGATCACGACAAGGGGTACTTGGTGGATGTTACGGTCGGCAGGAGATGCCCACTCCTCAATGGCACCTCATCCCATCTCTGATGTTTAGGTGGACCGTGTTTGTTTCCGCTTTTGTATTTTTAATGGAATTTTCATCTGGAATACCGTTTGTTATCTCTATATATGTTTCATTGCTGAAGTTTGACGCCATCCGATTCAGGGTTAAAAAAGCAGTTTAAAATACTTTATATACTTTACATTAAAATATTTTTTGCGCATAATGCGCTCGTACTGAAGTTCCGTAGTCGCTATTTTGTAAATGTTCATCCAACCGAAAATGTCAAATAAAAGTATCGTCGAGAATAAGAGCAGAGCCTGGGGATAGGCTTTTTAAAAAAATAATTATCTGATATGTTATTCCGGTGCATATGAAAAATCTTGTAATCAAATATTTTTTATAGAAATGTCTCATTTTATTCCTGGAAAGACAGAGAACAGAGAAGCTAATAGAGGGGAAAATATCAAAGGGAACTTTTATTTTCCTCTCCATAAGAAAGGCAAAGGTGGTCATAATCCCACAAGAAAGGAAAATCAATCTAAAAATAATGTCAGTTAGATATTGAATTTGTGTCCCAATGTGAATATGAATATTAATTTTATCTGCAAACATTAAAATTGTCAGACTATGAAGTGGTTTGCGCACTTCCCACTCGCTATTTACATTTCTGAATACTCAGCGGCTATGAATTATTAATTTAAATGAATGAATAAGATAGTATGTACTTTTACAATCAATACATGCAATGATTAGCTTCATCAATGTAAAAGAGAAAATATCAAACGGTGACAATTCTAATAAATTCGGTAAGAAAAGAAAACTAGTAGTGGATAAAGCACGAACACAATTACCTTGTCTATACTAGTAAGTAAATCTAATGTTGGGATCTATTTTGTCTGACCTGTTTCATTGCTTCCATACTCTATTTACCTACTGAAATTTCTGTCAACCTGGTCAATATATAGGGTTTAGGACCGGTGAGAGCGGTCAATAGCGTATTTCCGAAGGTCTGTTTTATAATCTGTTCAAAGAGTTGACTTGATTGTATATTTTCATCAAACACTTTTTTATTTACTTTTTCAATTATCCACAGAATTACACTTTCACAACAGGTTTGAAATTGGAAATTGCATTTTTTTGATGCAGGTTTTTAAAAGTTTTTTGTTTAAGTTTCGGGAAAATATTATATGTGTTTTTAAGAAAAGAAATGGACAAAAAAGAGATAGAATTAAGAACAATATTACGTATAAATTTATTTAAACATGGCGGAAACTACAATTCGAAATTACAGCATCTTTTTAATAACAACTTTGTATGTACAAACAGTATGTATTTTAAATGACTAATGGCAAGGTAAGTTTTATAACGAGTTCATTTTTTTATTGAAAAAGCAGATGTCAATGTTTTCAAAAACCTAAATATTAATTATCCATAAAGAATGGTTTAATAAAGTATTGTAAAGTCGTTCATTTGTTGTTATTGATATATACATTCCTCAAATTTCCATCATGCATTTTTAAATAATTTTTAACCCTCACAGATGTTGAGGATTTTTTTTCTTCTTCTTTTCTTTTTTTAGTGTACACCTGTGACTGGAAATTTTACTTTTCACGAGATATACATTTAAAATATCAGAAAACAATAGGGTCATCCAGTACAGAATAATGATCATAATTCCCACACACCCTAGTGCTTTGGAGGTCAATCTCACATCTTCAGCACAGGTTTTACCACGTACATATTTTGATATCTTTCTTTTATTGACTGCAAGTAATTTCCGTCGTTCCTTTATTACATTTAGCAACGCTGTTCCATCTAAGGTCGCTAAATTGTGGTTCAACATACAATAGCATTGGTACAGGCTGTTTATGGATATGTTACTTCGTTTGCTTTCACACAAAAAAGTTGAATCTGAAATGGAAAATGATCAAGTAGCCAAGACATATACTTTAAACGCAGAATAGTTTGCTATAAGAATATTATTGACTTTTTCATGAAGATTAATTCATCATAACAACTTAGTTTCCAAAGAGAAACTACATTGCAAGTTAAACATATGTTTTTGATTCTTTGACTTTCACAAAGACAAAACCCATGTAAACGCCTTGCCAGCTAACAATTCATCATTCATTCTATGCTGACTAACGTTTTTCATACTACGTAATTGTAAGGCCATTATTAACACACCGAATTGTCCACTTGTGCTGATTTTTCGTATCTTCATTCATGACAAGGTGGGCACGGCGGGTCTGACTAATAGATAGGGGGTGCTTACTCCTCGATGGCACCTCATCCCATGCCTGCTGTTTTTAGAGCTCCTTATTTGCATTTAATATTGTTACAATTGAAATATGCGTTTGATTTTTGTTAATTATCTCTATTCCAATCGAGACTTACGTTTTTTCTGTTCATCAAGTAATACTAATAAAGTATACCCTTTAGTATTTACGCTAGGTTCAACAACATTTTTTCAAGACTCTATCAACTAGCGTTGATATGCAACAGACCTGTAGAATATACTGCAATCCTCCAAAACCCGCCACAGTATTCGTTTCTGTTTCCGAAACACACCATGGCATTGCATTCTGCATCATTTCGTTTGAGGTTTGGGTACAAATGTTCGCCATTTCCACAGAAACACTCCTGTCCATACTACAATGGGAATCAAACCATGTATCATTGTGTAACGATCCCTATTTACAATCTATTTTTTAACAATAGATTGCTTGATCCTAGACATGTACTTTTGATTTGAATGATTGTCGTTTTTGATATATTGCATTATTTCTCATGAAGAATTTGTATATGTATCCCTATGCAGCCGTCAACGGGCATTTAATTAAGAGTGAAAAAAAAATGTAGGAACAAAAGTAAGCAGAAAAAAAAAAAAACAAACAAATTTAAACGTTTAGTTATAAACATGTCTTCTCGAAACGAAAGGGTATTAGTTTATCAATTATACTATCATACATGTATTAATATTCAAAGGATGAAGGGGATTGACCGGTAAAATCGGTAACAAGTTGTCTAGTTTGAGAAATAGTCATCACTTTAGCCTAAAAATTTTACTACTCTTTAGTTCATTTCTCATCAATATACCTAGGATAGATACATTGTATATGTATAAATTAAAAAAAACAATTATGAGATTTTTTTTTACTTAGCTGCTGTGTCGCCTTACAGCGCAAAGATGATAACGTCAAAGTATCTAAAACAGCGTCTCGTTTCCTTTTTTTCCAAAAAGTCCCAAAAAATTAAGGATATTAATTCAAATTATTGATGCACATGCTGGCGTTTTCTATTATTCCTCCATAAACAGTCGAGGAACCGATTTCGCACACCTGGGAGCTTCTGAAGATTTTTAGGTAAGTTATGGAAAATATTCTTGATATTAATTTTATCAACTAAAAAGGGAATTATATCGACAGTCTGCAGTGACAGCATCTTTCGTTATTACGATCATAGTGGTTTGTATGTTTTGTTCTACCTGAGGACTCAATCAAAAAAAGACTTCCGTCGATTGTATACTAAGGATCTAGTGATATTTTTATTTTTTTCTTCTCCTGTATACATTTAAAGTCTCTAAGGGCGTCATTACTACATCGAAATAAAACTGAACTACCCTCCAGTGCGCCGTAACGTTATCAAACTTCGCCGTTTATCGTGTGCTGTGTTTACCACTTTCCCATTTCGAAAAATCGAGAAACTGCAAAAATACGGTAAATGAATTGCAATTTTCAAGTAGAGGTCACAATATTAGTAATTTCAGTTAAGTGTGAAGTTTTGCATTACGTCACAACCTATTATGACAGCTGAGCTCAATGTAAATAGTTTACGCCTCCTCACCGCAAGCTTTACGACTGGAAGTTTCTTCTAATCCCTGATTAGTGCAGCAGACTATTTCCGTATCAATGTTGATAATATTAGTTGACTAATCACACGCTGGATGCATCTGTCGAAAAAAATCGTGAAGTAATGCAAAACTTCACACTAAACTGAAATTACTAATAAATTGTGAATTAAATACTAGTATACGTTAATTTTTACCCGAATCCCATCTATTTTTAAAATACGTTAATTTCGAAATAATACTCATGTATTGTCTAATGAACCTCTGATTTTTTTTATTGTGCGCCATAGGACAGTACCCTGTGCATATTGAAGCGTTATAAAATCTTTGATTTTGTCAGGGACCTATATACTAACAAGGTCCCTGATTTTGTCTATATTTAATATAAAAAAAATTTAGATGCACTTAAATGAAGGATATGGAGATAACGAAAAGTATCAAATATCAAAGTCCACAAAAACAATACAAAATAGGAGCAGAGCACACGGACCTCGTAAACATCAGAGGTGGGATCAGGTGCCATGGAGGAATAAGCATCACATGAAGGCTGGCCACACCCGCTGTGTGCGCCTTGTCATGATCGGGAAATAACGGATTTTTCCGTCACCAATTCAATGAATAAAAAATGGACAAACAATCAGTATGAAAAACGTCAGTCACCATTTGACTTAATGATAAATGGTATTTGCTGACAAGGTCATTTTATCGACCGTAGAACTTACGGAATAATGACTTTATACGAGACTGCTAATATTCTTGTTTCATCAACTTGCTTGTCAATAATTTACCTCGTTTTAGAAATTGTTCATACGTAGAGCATGCTCTTGCGTATCGAATCAGCTGAGATATATACACTCCGTATGCAGGTGATGAATGTATATTGCTGCATAAGTAAGGGAAGTTGACGATAGAAAAGTTAAAGTCATCACGTTTATCATAAACCTTGGTAGTTAGATTACCACCAACGTCCTTCACAAATAAAATATCCAAGTATGAAACAGATGTGTCAGACTCTGTGGTATCTTTTGTCTCAAGCTCTCCATCCAGGATATATCGTATCGACGTAGTTAATTGATAATAAGTCGTCGATATATCTAAATGTCTACTTGAAGGCCACAGCAAGTGTTTTCTGCTTTTCATGCATTAGATTTTGCACAAATTCTGCTTCATATGAATACAAAAATAGGTCTGCTAATAACGGAGCGCAATTGGTACACATGGGAATTCCAATAGATTGTTGGAAGACCTGGTCTCCAAAAACCACATAGATATTGTCAATTAGAAACTCAATCATCTTTCTGATGTCAACTTCAGAATACTTGTGTGTGCAATCAGAATGTGTTTTAACAAAATAATTTTGTGAATTACCAATGACCAGGTTAGTATATTTACGAGTTCCATTTTTATTGAAAAAGCAGCTGTCAATGATATCAAAAAACCTGGACTTCAATTTATCGTGGGGAATGGTTGTGTATAAAGTTGAAAAGTCGTAAGTTTTTAAGCTGTTGATTTTTGTAAAATCTTGTGATTTCAAATTCTCCAAAAGTTCTTTGGAATTTTTAAGTATTCACATCTGATTTACACCACTTCTTGAATATATTGTTGCACAGTACTCTTGAAGTTTTCCTTCATTACTGTCAATATCTTAGTGAGGAGTATCGAAAGAGGCTTGCTTGAACATTTACTGGAACCCGCAATGTATCTTTGTTTGTAAGGATTCTTATGAAGTTTCGAAAACCAATATATATATACAGGGTGGTTCAAATTCTTTTTGGCTCTATGGAATATTATCAAAAATATTTAAAACTGACATATGATTTTGGAGAATTTCTTCCTTAGAAATGCAAGTATTAGTATAAGTAGGATTACCACTTGTAGAATTAAATCCAAGTTCTTCTAAAATACGATTTATATAATAAGCCTTACAAACGAAGACAATGTTGTTATCTGCTTTTTCGGCAGGAACCAGTACGTACTGATCATGTATGTAATCTGTCTAATTCTTTTTTCACTTCTGGATTATTGAACACAGAAGGATAGATGGTTTTCATATTGCCCCTCAATCTTTTAATACGCGACTTTAACATGGATCTGATACATTTAATCCATTCTGACGAAGTGCCAACGTTTTCTTTTTCATATCCGACCCATCTTCTGGCGTAATTTTCAACAGAATCCATAATAATTATGAAATTCCGATAAATATGATGAATAAACGTCTGCTGACAATTTCAGCATAATGCGCCTTTTATTTTACGAGAAAAACGCTTTGTCCTCGAGTTTACCTGACAACCCTCGTACATTTACCTCAGTTCCTGAATATGGGTACCCTAGAGAATAACATTCTTTAATACACAGGGCATTCGACATGAATTCCTGGTTTTTAATCTCTGGGCCTTTCAAAAGCCTGGCAGAATTATCCTCAAAACATCCGATATAACCGCTTATAACTGTAAATATACACGAATAGTACATATATACAATTATTGAGAGATATTCTATAAACGCAGAACTAGTTACAAGGGAACCTTTTTGCGTATTTTGAATTTTGATTGGTCAGTTTTACCACCAGAAAGACTTTAAAACATTGACACATATGGCATCTAAATTTGATAATGGGTATACTTTGATTTACGTAAGCGCCCTGTTATAATAGATATGGAAATCGGGAAAAAAAACAACTGAAAATAAAATTTCCTTGTACTTTCTGATGAAAATAATAATTGATCATAAATTTTTACTATTAAAGATTTAAAAATTACCTCCATTGGATCCCAAGAATGTTTCCAGTAAGACAGCAGAAAAAAGAAAAAGGTTATCCATTGAATACTATTTTAAAAATATTTACTTGTTTCAAAATGTAATGGACTGAACAGCAGACACGAGGAATTATAATTTGTTCTCTCCAGAAATTAATGTACATATCGTGAATTACATTTCAGTATTGAATTAGCCGTATTAAAATTATTCATTAACAGTTTTTTTTTCTTTTTATTTTATTCAGAATACACCAATTGTTGTTTTCCCAAAACATTAGTCTTTAAACACAATTGGTGGCCAATTAAAATTATCAGCATCAAAGATCGGTGATGATATTTATTTTCATTAAATACTTAATCGATTATTTCGATATAACTAAGAAAATTGATTCAATCTCTACTAACTGTATGGATAAACATTTAGTGAAAATGCCATTGAAGATCAAATCATTGTTAGTTTAATCAATAAATGTTTCTTTTTCCAATATCCAATTAAAAGAAAGGACATTAAATTGGTACATATTTCTGGAACCATCAACAAAGAGCATTTATAAATCCGATATCGAATTGTTCATTTAAAAAATCAAAGTATGCAGGAAATTTACGATTTTTAAATTTATACACACACACACACCCTCACACACACACACACACACAGAGAGAGAGAGAGAGAGAGAGAGAGAGAGAGAGAGAGAGAGAGATCAAAATGTTTTTGAATGTGAAAAATGCATGTATTGTATTCATTTTGTATTTTTTCCCTTTCAGCATTCATGTACAGTGAAACTTGTCTAATCGGAAATGCACTGGGAGACAAATTTTGTGTTGGAATAGACAGGATGTTGGATTGCACAGTGAAAAAGATATGAAAAATAGTAAAATTGGAAATTTAATGTCACAATACACAGTGTGATGGAATGCACAGGTGTCGGTATAAACAGTTTTCACTGTATCATTTTTATTGACGGTACATGTTTGATGGACTTGAAAGCTTGAATACTATTCATTATCTCTATTTATGTTTCATTTAGAGAAAGATATTCTTAGAGATATATTTAATCAATAACAAATATGCTGAAAAAATTATTGTTAGACATGTTTTAACTGAATTTACACAGACAGGTTCTTTGTCAAATTTTATTTGTAACTCGTTATATATCATGAAATATTTTATATCGACCATTCTTTTTTTTTTAGCATGCAGTTATTTCGTCATTTGGGATTTAAATTAAATGTATTTGTTTATATGGTAAATCAAAAATCTTTCTTCGCGTACATACAAATCTTGAAAGACTGTTTTACAAAACAATAACAGTCTAAGTAGCCATTTTGATATTTATTTAGTGCAAGGAATTTTTTTCTTGAAATGATGGAACATTTTAAGATATTCCAACCTTAGAAAAAAAAATTAGATTAGGTGTTTAAAAATATTTTTTCAATAGTGTTCATTTCTTGCACTGTATTGAAATTAAAAGCAATATGAGCTGCATTTTTTAGATTTTTTTTTTTTTTTTGCTATCTAAATGTGTAATTATGATAAATTTGTAGGTTATTTCAACCTCATGATCAGTTCGATTAAAATAAAGTATGAAATTGTTTCAAAAGACCTCTACACAATCAAATATTAATTTTATATTAATTATATTTAAGAAAAAATATTCCATAGGACGACAATTGCATCATTAAGGGCTTGTAAGTAGTTCTATTACAAATATACATTGATTGATTGAACAATGTTTAACGTCCCTCTCGAGAATTTTTCACTCATACAGAGACGGCACCATTTGCTGGTGGAGAGCTGCACTAAGGGTCATTGAGCAGCGAGGGATCTTTTTCATGCCAGAACCTACTGCGACAAGGGACCTCAGTCTATATATGGTCTCATCCGAAGGACCGGTCTCCACGTCCCATTTGATTCGAACCCGCGACATACTTCGCGACTCTAGAGCATACGCTATGACAACTGCGCCTCGCGGGCGACTACAATAGAAGTTAAATGTTCTTTTTCTCTGTACTTAATTGAAATAGTTAATTACAATTTTTCAACAGAAAATTTTGACATTAATGTTGGAGCTCATATTGCTTTAATTATATGCAAAAATAAAAAAATGAAAAAGTTTTTATGCCATTGAAATTTCTTAATTTTAATACAAATCACAATATATTATTTCTGGAATGTTTTTTTTTTAGTTCGTTAAATTCTGCTATGCTCGTATTTTAATTTTATAAAATATTCCTGTACATATTTTGAGAAAACACGGTAAAAATAGAAACACAGCTGCGATACACACAGCTACGAAGTAATACGGGGATATTATACACAATATGCAAAAAGTGCACACTCGGAGTTTCCTTATTTGTTCAATAGACTAAAAGACTAGCTATGTCAGCATGGAACGTAGTTCCAACAGTTTCCAAGTATGGCGGATGTGAAGATTATCAAATGGGCATATAAAACGAACGGAAAGGTGATAAGAAGTTCGTGAAATTCATCTAGGAAGAGAGAAATTTCACTTCCGCTTTTTTTAGTCAACATATTTTCGGGAAAGGCCACTCCATTCATCATTAAAAACGATGGTCTGTCGATAGTGCACATCACACTGTTGTCATGGAAGGGTCAATTCCGAAGACTCTGACGGTTTCTTTGGTTTTTAACGTATTATTGGGACTGACGTTTGGCGGTTTGTATGTTTTTCTGTATCCTGGGATGCTCAACGAGCGGGACAAACTGCCACGCGTGAACTCGCTGTCCACGACGGATTTTAAGGAGAACAGTTTCTGTATGTCCTGTGATGACCTTGGGAGGTGGGTGACGGTCAATGAGACACTGTACACTGATATTGTGACCACGGACTGCGGACACCGCCTTTGCTGCGTTAAGGATGATGTGCTGCGAGATTTCTTAACGGAGGTATGTGTGCAAGATGATGGATTTTTTTCTTATACATGCATGTACAATGTATATTTGTATTTACTGTTATAACCACACTTGACTGATATCTAATGATATGTTTCTTTATGTTTATTGTCAGGCTAGTGCTGGAGCCAAAGAAAGAAATGGTTTGAAATATTTTTTTTCTCTTCCTTTACGCTCCTTTTTTAAAAATAAAATTGAAAAAATTTCAGAGTAAAAAGAATTAATTTTGTTTGTATTATTTTGCTAATATATATATATATATATATATATATATATATATATATATATATATATATATATATATATATATATATATATATATATATATATATATATATATATTTACTTTTTTCAGACATGTCAGAAAATATTACTTCAACGGTCAAAAAATATTTCGAATTTTGGAGACGTCGAAAAAATGCAGCTCATTTATACATAGATGGTAGTAACCCAATCTCAAAAGGTAAATCAGCTAAATTTAATTTAACAAAAATACAAGTCGTTTTCAAAACATACCTACTAGCTAATACCACTAATCCTTAAATTAACTAATGTTGGGAAGGGGTGAAATGTGCGTGTGCAACACTATATTAGAAATAATATTAGTTACATAGTCTTTTAGTGACGGGGTATGGGATGATACCTGGCTAGTAAATTTCATACCTGGCGAGGCGGCGCCGAGTCAGGTATGAAATTTACTAACCAGGTATCATCCCATACCCTGTCACTAAAAGACTGTGTAACGAATTTACCCCACCGATGAAACATTTACGTTTTATCTATACTTTATAAATGTTTTTCTCTGCTAAATGCTTCATCACGCTTATACTGTGCCTATTATGACGTCACGTTTGTGTTTGTGACGTAATACATCGACCGAGTATAGATTACAACTGACCGGGTATAGATTTACAACTGACCGGGTATAAGTAATCCACCGCCTTCACGTGACAGACTTCAACCAATCGTAAGCAAGGATTTCACGGAAAAATTGATAGAGGTGGGGTAAATATTCATACTGGCACATACCACAAGTGACTATTCACCGGGTGATAAGAATTTTAAACAAAACATAAGAATTTTTTAAGAAATTAATTTAAACTGGAGCCTAATCCTTTATTTGCTTCAAAAGAGGTCAATATAAATATTCAAACATGATAGGCATGTCAGATAATCTAAAATTGTTGTGATCAACACAACTTTTTTTCTCTTTGCTTTTTTTTTTAGAAGAAGTTGATAAATCGTTGATTTAAGGACAGTTGATACAAACAATAAAATCGATGCCTGAATTGATATTTTTATTAAAACCTATTTAGATTGTAAATGATTTATCTGATCAATTTCTAAAACACTAAGAAATTCTAAACTTTCTACGGTGTTCAAAATCTTTTCTACAACAATTCTTGATAATCTATACAATTTAAAAAAAAAAATTACTCCCTTTATTCTGAAACTTGACAAATTAAAATCGGTATGGTTAAACATTCATTGTACTCAAATAAACCCGACAAAAGTCGTTATTTTCGAGTTTGTTTACACGTAGGAGTTAAATTCTTACTTTTTTTAAATTAACTTTTTTATACAAGTCAAGATTAAAGAGAATAAAGTTAATAGATATCATTTAAAGTATATACCTTCTTATAATCCTCTATTTCACCAAGTGAAGTTTAAGAAGAATGCATAAACACATTCTGTATACCAACAAAATCATAGACTGCATTGTTTGAAGGTACGCAGTATCAGAGAACCCTTTTTTATCTTTTGACTTTTATATTACAAGTTTTTTTTTATGAAATATGCATTAAAAGTATCGAAAAATTCAAATTTAATCACCCTGCCCCTAGATATTAGAATAAGGTCAATTTTAAAAAATATATCCTTTGTCTTTGATATATATTTTTTTTTATATAATTTGCTTCTTAAATGCTCAGATAAGCTGTCATTTCTTTCTGACTCGCTCTCCCACTTAAAGACTGTTGCATGCCTGATTTCACCTATCACTTTTTTTATAGGCGGAGTGATACAGTGGAAGGATACGGATCGTTTTGGCACTGCTTTTATCTCAGACTTACTTTTGGAGGATAACAAACAACTACTGATTAAGGAAAATGGAAAATACTATGTTTATTTAGCACTAAACGTTCCACAAGATCAGCGACGAGAGAGTAGGAATTTTCACGTCATTTTACGAGTTAATAAAAGTACTAGAACACTAGGACCTGATATTCTTTTAAGCAAGAAATTCAAAAACGATGAAAATAGGAAAAGTACTTTAGTATCGCTCCACGGAGTTTTTGAGTTTAAAAAACATCATAAGGTTGAAGTGTATATTCAAGCAAATGTAAGAACACTTATTGATAAGACATCGATGTTAAATTATTTCGGAATCTATAAATTGAATTAGATTAAGTCAAACTGTAGTTTTAAAGTTACCTTGTAATACTTACCTGTTGATAATTAGTAAATTTTATTTTCACAATTTATTACCGAATAGAAAACTCTAATTAAATGAAAAATAATCTCAAATGTAAAATAAATTTTACGTTATTGAAAACATAAAAAAACTCAAATAACCAAGTCAATCAGATTTGTTTTTTTTTTTTCATTGCATTTTAAACGTACTTCAGCGTCAAAGACATACAAATTTTATGTGTGCAATAAAACATGCATGGAAAAAAAAATAATTTTTTCCCTTCCTATTTTGTTTATAAACTTAAATCTTTTATTGGATAGTAATGATAATAATTTGAATTGTGATGTATATTTTTGAAGTTCGGTGAAACGAAAATGGGAAATGTTGAATTTATAACCTCCTTGTTTTTATAGATTTGCTAAATGATTTAATATTTTTGGTTATTTTCAAACGTTTTTTTCATTTTTTGAATAAAGCAAATTTCATTTTTTGCTTAAAAAATGAAAAGAAATACTTACACACTCCATTACACACTCCATTGTTCACAAGAATTATTTTTCACTCAGGAATATAAATTGATCTCAATAAAATGTTAGTCTGTTTTTTGAAAAAAAAATGATAAAGCATACATATCATGTTAAAACGTGTTGAGCTGCGTGTTTATTTTAACCCGTTTTTTTTTTTTTTTTTTTTTTTTTGTTAAAAGTTAATTTACATATTTATTCCTTTCGACGTTAAAAGCAATTCTAACTCGTCAATACAAAAAAAGATTTATGAATAAAATATTTTATAACTTGAACAGTTGAAGACAAAAAAAACTTTCAAATTGGCCATTCATTAAGTAGTTAAGTCTGTGATTTTATCTAGTATATCCATTTAATTCATTGCGTTTGTGAGATTCATACAAGAAAAATACAGAAACAAGAAATATTTATGAATACTAGTATGCTTTATATCGATTGAAGATGAAAGTTGCAATTGAAAAAAAAAATATAACACTGTATATGTTGTATTGATACAGTGATCGATATATATATATATATATATATATATATATATATATATATATATATATATATATATATATATATATATATATATATATATATATATATATATATATATATATATATTTCCATTGAAATTATTTTCTCATTCAACATAATGAAGTCGACCGTGTGCTTTTAAATTTACAAATTAAATTTTATTTTCAAAGGTATTTTTATCATTAATAAACTTTGTTAATTCATCAATATAGATAATAAGAGAGTTATCCTTCCAGGTGAATGTAAACTGTACACTCGTGTATTTTGTTTGATATTGTCGTTGTACTATGGTGTTTTAAACAATGTGAAATTGAATTGAAATGAATTGACATGCCTTCATTTACTGGTGAAGGGCTGCATATATCATAGGAACTCCGAAAAAGTGATCAATAAGGATCTTTATTGAAGCCAATCTTGACACAGGACCAAAACACACGAGCAGTGACCCCCCCCCCTCTCTCTCTCTCTTTCTCTCTCAATGCTGTTTTGTTAAGGAACAATCACTGCCTATATTAAAGGTCTTCTGTTAGTGCATGATAAATCATCTAACTAGCTATTGCTTTAAAACAAAACATAGGTATTTAATTTAAAGATGCACCTAGGAAAATAATTGTCTAACATTATTAATTATGTTTACTGTTTGTTTGCATTTGATGTTTTCTTAACTTTCATCAGAACATTTGGAAACTCCATTGTATTGATAAAATGTATAATTTCTCCACAACTGTTTAACAGACATGTTTATGTGTGTGTGTGTGTGTGTGTGTGTGTGTGTGTGTGTGTGTGTGTGTGTGTGAGGGTGTGTGTGTGTGTGTGTGTGTGTTACTTAAAAATTGTTAAAAATGTTTAACCAATAAAAGGAATTAAGAATTACACCATTTTTCATTTTTTATGTAAGCAAATTGGAGAGTGACAAAACCAGTCATTAACTAAGGTTATTTTTACGAGGAAGTAGATACAATGACTGATATAAAGAGCACGTGACCTGTAACTCATTATTATGCTTAGTTTAGATTTCCATCCTGAATTATACGTGACAAGTTTACAAGGTCAAGTATTTTAATATTGTCGATTTCACAAAATCAGAGTTTAAACTAAATTCACTGATTAGTTGAATGAGCGTAATAGTGATATTGCAAATAGGTTGCCTGTGGTTATTTCCCATCAAACAAAAATGGATTTTTGGAAAACTAATTATTACGTGAACAGATAGAACTGCTCCTCTCTCTCTCTCTCTCTCTCTCTCTCTCTCTCTCTCTCTCTCTCTCTCGCTCTCGCTCTCTCTCTCTCTCTCTCTCTCTCTATTGATAGAATTTCCTTTTGCCTGAATATGAATGTGTTGGTTTTACAAAAGAGCCATTTATTAAATATACTTTTATTAGAAATTTTGGTCTGTCCTATTATTCCAAACTTTGTTTAAACACTCCAATGGCTTGATATAAATAGCAAAAATGTTTAAAATTCCACCTATATTGTGTAATAGTAAAATATAAATTCCCTCAATTCCAATTTTGTGTTTGTTCTACACTTTATCAATTTTCTTCATTAGAATTCTTAAGTCATGAGGAATGAATGAAGTTTACCATATCTTAGGGGAAACATATACTTATATAAACAGTACATTTACTTCTTAGTCATGTTTAACATTCTGTTGAATTTCTATAGGTTGTTTAATTAATGAAAGCGATATTTTGTCAAAATGTGAAAGAATTTCAAAGTGAAATTTTGACACAGTGTGAAAGAATATTAGAAGGGAGGATGTGCTGTAAAAATTTTCCCCTGACTGCCTTAATTGCTGCCTTAAACTCGAGAGACATTTTTATAATTTTAATTTAAAGGGTCTTCCATCAATATATTGAATTTTTCCAAAGGTACCAATTGTGTCCCCTTATTATCAAACCTATTTTTGTATTCATTTGAAGCATAATTTGTCTAAAATGTTATAACTAAAAAGAAAACCACTTGCTGTGACCTTTAGATATATCGACGACGTACATGTATTGTCAATTAACAATGGTAATTTATATTGATACGATATATCCCGGTGAGCTTGAAATAAAAGATACTACAGAGTATGACAAATTTGTTTCATATTTGGATATTTTACTTTAAGCAACAATAATCTCTCATCACCTGCATACGAAGTTTATATCTCTCAGTTGATTCGATACGCAAGATCATGCTCTACGTACATGTATGAACCATTTCTAAAACGAGGTAAGTTAACGTTATTGACAAAATAAATTATGAAACAACGATATCAGCAGTCTCGTTTAAACTCATCATTTCGTAAGTTCTATGGTCGGTAAAAAGACATTGTCAGCAAATACAATTTATCATTGAGTCAAATGCTGACTGGCGTTTTTCATACCAACTGTTAGTCCATTATTTACACACTGAATTGAGAACGGATTTTCCCATTATTTCCCGATCAAGGAGCATACGGCGGGTGTGCCCGGTCGGCAGGAGATGATCACTCCTCCATGGCACCTGACCCCAACTCTGATGTTTTGGAGGTCCGTGTTTGCTTTGCTCTTATTTTGAATTGTTTTAAGGACTTTTGAGCTTGAATGCTGTTTGTTATTTCCATAAATTTCATTTATAAAAAAATTCTGTCCCATTCCTGAAATTTATTTCAAAAGCAAATACTGTACAGATTTTGAAAATATATTTAGCGTGCTTCAAAAAAAACAAGGAAAATGAAACACAATAATATTTTGCGTCCTGTCAATATAAATAGATATTTCCCTTTTAATCTTCCATTTTCTTAGGATAGGAAATGGAGTTATCGATCCAGGAAACCTAAGATATCGGTGCGATTACAAAATAATCTATATTCAATTTTATTGCTAAGTTCCCAGTATTCCGAAAATAACCTTAGGATAGCCATATTAGCAGTCATGTGTAGTTTTTGTCGCTTTGAGTTCCTTCTTTCGAAAAATGTGTTTATTTTTAGTTTATTGCAGTAAATCAGAGATAACTTGCAAACTAGGAAGCGTTTACACATCCTGTATATAGAAAAGAAAACAAAATATGTAGAATTGTATATGTGTAGTCACGTAAACAAGAAATGACAAACTGGATTTCCTTTATACGTATTAGTTTTGACAGATGTGGTTTATCAACTGTATTGTACAAGCAATATTTCTATAATGTAAAATGAATAACTACTACATACAAGCAACGACTAGAAGATCAATATACATTCAAAAGTGGATTATTAAACTTCAAGAATCCCCAAAAAGTTAAAATTATAGAATTTATAAAATTCATTTTGAGTGCGAGAAATATTTAATAGCCATTCTCTGTAACCACTTAAACTTCGTTGCCACGCATGGTCACCGATTTTGATGAAACTTCACCCATGCTTAGTACTTGACACCAGAAACAAATATCAAACAAAATTTCGTTGCTAAGTGTCTCGGTTGCTATGGCAACAGCCGGAAAAGTTTGAAAAATTGAGATTTTCAGCCACTTTAAATCTTGACTGTGGCTTAATAAAAACTAGAAAAAGCAAACAAACCATTCTCACAAAAAAAATAAACTGTTTAGAATATATCTCTAAGTAGGTGGTAACCAAGAGTACATTTGGAATGCATTTAAAATGCTGAAATATGCTGAAAAACACTCCGTATTCACTAATGGTAGGTGTTACATGCTCAAACTCAATCAAAGACTTAAGAAAAACAATGAAAATGTTTGACCTTAAGTATATAAGTATAAGCAATATTATTCTATGAATAATTTTTATGGTTGCCATGGTAACACAGTGTAACCATGCAAAACCAGTAACTAAGATTGGGTTAATGCTACTGTCTTGAGGAAAAACATGAAAATTCAAGACTGGCAAATATGCATCCTTAGGACCTTGCAACACCAAAACCATAAGAAAAATTGGGTATAATTGCTACTTTGAAATGTTACCATGGAAACAAAGTACCAGTACTTAAAAGTGAATTATTTTTCGCTGCATGAAGAATTAAATTGCCATATAATCAAGAAACAAATAAAAGGACTCAGCTTGAATAGTACTTATCTGTTAGAACTGAAGTTGAATATCATATATTGATAAAATTTGATGAAGAAAACAACACTGTTGCTATGGTTACCAAGAAGGGAAAGTGTTCGATTTTGTGAACTTTATATCTATATTAAACCATGTGTGCCAACTTCTTGCATGCACTTAGAGATTGGATGATAGTCAAAATTGAAAGTCAGGTTAGCTTTTAATAAATATCAATCATAAAAGTTTTGGGAATCTACATGTAAGGGTACGTATCCAAGGAAAGAAAATATTTTTCAGGTTTTTAAGCATATATTTTCTGCTTATTTCCATAGCAACGCTCTATTTAAAGAATCTAATCAGAATTGTTTCAAATGGGAAAACTAGGAGCACACCAACATCTTTAAAAATTGATCATCAGTTATGAGGAAATGTGCTTTTTTAAAAGATAGGATCAGATTTAAACATACAGAGTGTTACTTTGAAGGCTGTCTGTGGTATAAAAACCTTGGCAACCATTGCCAACCAAAATGAAATATCATATTTTGTTCTTGGTACATGTTTCAAGGCTCTTTTTTCCATTATTTGGTCACATTTCATCCTATAATTGCGTTTTTTTTTAACGTGTATGACTTGATAAATTTCAATGAATATTTTTTTTTACTTTTGAATACTTTGTTACCATAGTAACATATGTAATAGTTGATTTACGAAACATGTTTATCATGCATTTGAGACATCTGACCTTTAACTTTTGGAAACAGTCATTGTCAATTGTTTGCTTTGCCGCAAATGTTAACTATGGAGCTCTAAACATGTTAAAAAATGCCATTTTTCGAACTTTAAAACACGTTGCCATGGTAACTGTAAAACATAGCAACCAATTTTTGCCTGATTTCAGTTTAGGGTATCAATGACTTTTATCATAGAGAGTTTCGAGAAATTCTGAGACTATGCGTGCCACAGCTTTTATGTAAAATTTCAAATCATTACAGAGAATGGCTCTTAACACGGTTATCATGTAAATTTAGAAAAACACAAACCACTATGCGCTGGTAGATGGAATTGTATCAAAAGAAAAGCAAGGTGTTTAGCTTATATGTAATAGTAATTCATTGGGAAAATCTTGAATGCCGCTGTATTTTAGGTTGAAGTGCCTTTAAACAAATTAATGAAAAAAATTATCCAAAACACTTGTTCAAATCCAAAAATTATTTTTTTATGTCATGTGAAAAAAGATGTTGTTAATGCGCCGATATTCAATTTTCTGTAGAATAATCAATCGCAGGTATGGCCGATCGGCAGGAATGCTTACTCAACCATGCCATCTGATCCCATCTCTGTTATTTTAAGAGGTTCCCGATTTTTTTATTGTTATTGTTTCAATGGAATTTTGACTTTGAATACTGTTTGTTTTCCTCGTTAAGGTTGCGTCAAAGGTCAACATGTCTAAAAATTATTTTTACAATAGCTCCAAAACTATGTGTGGTATAAAGTCAAAACATTTACAGTTTATAAATATATCATCGATTAATAGATAGAAAGTATAACTTGATAACAATATTTTAAAAAAGATATTTTTTGAGAAAAATTATATCAGAAAATGTGCATATTTAAAAAAAAATACACCTGCTTAATTCTGTCCTTTTTGTGAAAACCAACACTGTAGAAATAATATATGTTGATCATTGAAGGGCAAGTTGGGCTTGAACGGTCTCTGAAAGACTGTTATTGAAAGTATGGCATGTATAAAGACAAGACCCCTATAGAATCCGCCATTTGCAATGTACTTTCACTTTCAAATCTTAACATTTGGACAAGATAAACAGGGAAAACAACTTTCCAGAGGCTATCCAAGTCCAACTTGCCCTTCATTGATAAACATATATTGTTTCTGCAATGATGGCTTTCACTAAGAGCACGGAATTAATTAGGTGTATTTTTTTTAATATAATATATGCATTTTTAAGAATAATTTTTCTCAATTAATATTATTCCAAATTTTTTTTTTTTTATCAAGAGATACTTTCTATCTGTTTATCAAGGAAAAATTTATAAACTGTAAAAGTTTTAACTTTATACCTCACATAGTTTTGCGGCTATTGTAAAAATAATTTTTTTGACATGTTGATCTTTGACGAAACCTTAAACAGTCATCAAAAGAATAAAAATACAAACTTTTAAATGTCTACATATAGGAGGGTTGTCCGTAAAGTTCTTGGACAACATTGATAATTACTGACAAACATTGATATATTATATGAACCTATCATTTTCATTAAATTAATTTTTCATTTATATCATGCAAATTTTAAACAAAACCAAAGTACAAATATATATGTTTTTATTAGATACAAAAAAGACACACACTCATACCCGGAGCACTAAAACAAAAATCCTTGACGTTACCCGACGTCAAAAGCTTAATACATGTTAGAACGTTTCTCAACACAGTCACCGTTTAATTCAATACATTTCTGATGTAGCTTTAAGCAGTCATCAAAGATGTATACAAACTATTAAGATTTCATATGTAAAATGATATTTAACACTTCAAATCCTGCAAATCATCAAGCCTTTGTCCGCGAAAAAAGACTTTATTTAAGGAAATACCGCAATGTCACGTTACAAAATTCAATTTTTACAGCACTGTAATCTCGGAATGGTGGTCTTCCTTCACGCATGCCATCCCGTAGGGAGGAACAGCGAAAGTCGGACGGTTTTTCGGACCTTCTCGTATGCACCTTCGGTACACGCTCCAAACTCTTAACACATAACCGGAAAGTTCTACGTCACATAAAATGATGTTTTTACCCTCTTTCTATTCTTAATTTTCATTGGTTAAAAGCTTTGTAATGCTATAAATCAAAACCAAACACGGAAAAGCAAAGGCTGATAAAGTCGGACAGTGACAGTGAAAGTCGGACATGTAGAATTTAAAGTCGGACACATACTGGTTTCGGCATTTAAAGTCCAATTTACTTCATTTTTTAGGTGTTAAATCGTATTGGAGCATGGCTGCACAAAGTATCATGATATTATGATAAATTGTTCCAGTATTTAAAAATATGACAATTAAAATACAATTTATTCAATATAATGTGCTGTCCGACTTTAAATTCTCCTCTGTCCGACTTTAAATGACCGAGAATGTAAAGTCGGACAGTTTAATTTTAATGGTTTTATAAATAAATATCCACCAAAAAATTATTATCATGGAAATAATTAATATTAATCATGTAAAAGTATGATTTAATTACAAAATACACTGTCAATCACGGAGTACCGACGACAAACTGAAGATTTCGCCAAGGATAACTAGGTCACTGTTGACAGGCGCGCGCTCGGTGCGCATGCGAATTTTATCCGGATCCGTGAGACGCGTATGGATCAATCAGATTTTAGACATTATTTCAAACGTTTTCACGACTATATATGTATGAAACAACCAATAACATCCTTTAGATGGAGATACTGAAAGAAAAATACACATGACACTAAATTTAGTAACGATTTTATTCTGAAAGAGAAGACTGTCCGACATTCGATGCTGTCCGACTTTAGCTGTTCCTAAACTG
The DNA here is from genome assembly GCF_032062105.1 of Saccostrea cuccullata. Classification (NCBI taxonomy): domain Eukaryota; kingdom Metazoa; phylum Mollusca; class Bivalvia; order Ostreida; family Ostreidae; genus Saccostrea; species Saccostrea cuccullata. The sequence continues at coordinate 40,832 of NW_026919405.1, forward strand.
TTAACGTTCCTTACGTACTTTTGTAAAATAATTTAGATTTTACTTAAATACTTAAGAACGGCTTCATTTACTATATTTTCCCGACTGTTTAAATCATTTATGGGTTTCTGTTGGTGTTGTTCCGATGTCTCAGCAGAATTTAATCACTGCTCTCTGCTCCACCTTTTCCGAAAACGTCCCTATTTCAAACAATGCCGATCCCGTCTTAATAGATTCTAACCTCGATATCTAAATCATTTCTAAACTTTGAACGTTCAAATTTGGCAGGTTTGAAGTAATAACTCTCGTCAACCTCATGATGTTAAAGCAATCCAAATTTCCGCGGAATTTGCCAAATACAAATGAAAATTATAAAGTGATAAATAACATTTTGATTAACAATTTGCAGTGCTCCGGGTCCTCATCCACATTCTAATAATGAAGCCATAATTGAAATTGTATATTTGATTTTGAATATAATCTTAAATTTTGTAGTTCACATTTACTAAAGGATTATAAATATGTTAATAAGAAATATCAATGACACCATTTTAATCTGAATTTTTGCTTGTCCACGAACTTTACGGACAACCCTCGTACAGTCGTAAGTTCATTATCATTTTTAAAAATACATCTCAATTTTCCAAAATAAAAAAAAAAAAATACATCATTCATACAAGCATATATAACATTAATTATATAATAGACTTTTTTGAACTACTTCCTACGTTTTTCCTGAATCCTCGACAGTAACCCTGGAAACTCAATTATCTGTGGACGTTTATAAATAGAGTGGGCTAATTCTACACGGAATGGAAAAACCCACATTCACGAAACAACATATAAAGAAGAAACACGTACAGCTAACGGGAGTGAATTTTTCAAAAGATATTGAAAATGAATAACTCAGGACAAGTTTGTAAAATCATAGTGATAATTTCCTGTGTGATAAATTTACTATTAGCGATAGTATTCGGATTTTTACTCGCATTAAACTGGGAGAATGTTGGGGCCTACTTTCGGTTTAAAACCGACACTCTCCAACAGGAAATTATCGGGAATGTAAGCGGTGATGGGGAGTTACAAACAAAAGACTCGGTTTGTTTTTCGTGTGACTATTTGGGAAACAGTGTAAGTGTGAATGAGACACTGTACGACAAAATTGTTACAACTGATTGTCAACACAAGTTATGCTGCATTAAAAACAGTGTGATTCATGATTTTGTACAAGCGGTAAGTGATTATAACAACATTACTGTGACCTATTTTTAGAAGGAATGTTTAAAAAATGAATTGGGAAAGTTAAGGTTGCATTTTTACTTTCGTTTTCAAACCTAGGTTTTTCCTTCTTTTTCAGACACTAAATCAGAACAATGACAAAGGTGAGGCCTATGTAAAATTCTTAAACCTAACAACTCTACATTCATTATCGAAGAGCTAATTTAACAGTTTCTGAAGTTCTAATAAAAACATATTAATTAATTAAACAGAAGTTAAAATTAAACATCCAGTATTTTTAAATAAATGTCTTCATTGGAGGTTCAATGATTTCATTTCAAAAAGACTAATCTATAAGAATTCTAGAGCATGTCTTTACGGACGTTTATTTGAGATTAATTTCAATAGATTATTGAAAAAAAAATATAAAAAGAAAAAGATATGGATAAACTTTTGTCACCAAACTTATCTATAAATGTTATTTTTTCAGGTAATAATTCCTCGATCCGGGACTCGTTCACCTGGTGGAGAAATAGACCCCACTCCGCTCACCTTTATCTGGACAGGGATAACTCCGTTACAAAGGGTCAGTGATTATTTTGTCAACATTAAAAAAAAAGACATTCAGATTCATCGATTATTTACTAAAGTACTTACATGTAACTCACTCTAGGAAATATAACAAAATCAATGATTAATTAATTATGCATTTTTCATTTTAAAAGTGTTTGTTAGAAAAAAAGATGCAATTTATGTTCGTCATAAATAAGAAAAAATGATAAAACAATACAGAACTGATGTATTTTATTATACATATTAAGTACTTAAAGTATTTACCCAAGGATTCTCTATTGCAGAAAACAAATTGCGGTGGATAACTGACGATTCGTATGGTACCGCATTTGCACACGATATTGAACTGATGAACGGAACGCACATGCGCATCAAAAAAGGTGGCATCTATTTCATATACAGCTCCACTACGTTTGATCACACTGGTCAGGACACTGTTGAAACTCTGTATCAAAGTATTATTAAATATCACCCTATGTTGCCTAAGACAGGCGATGTTGACCTCATTTTCAGTAAATTTGGGGGGTCGCCTGAATCTGATAGACATCATACAAATTTTCTTGCGGGAGTGTTCGAGTTGCAGAAGGATTATCGTATTGCCAGCCCGCTGTCTCAGAGTGGACACAAGTTTCTGGATAAATCCTCGGTGATAAAAAATTATTTTGGAATATACAAGTTGTAATTTTATTGTTGTCATGACACTTTGTAAATATATTTAAATGTATGTTAAAATCATTTAATTGAGGAATCTAGATCCTCGAAAATGGTTGAAGCTGGGAATCAGCTTGTGAAGAAATTTACTGTGTTGTGTTCTTCAACAAAATTGAAGAAAGAGACTTCCTTTGTTGCCATATGAGAATTGGTGACAGCAAGTAATAAACTCGTGTAGGAAACTGGTCCTAAGATCACCGGATGGAAAGCAGTATGCCTATGATTCATTACAACTTAAAATACAAAAGGCAATTACAGAGAAAAAATTAATTGTTTTGGTTAAAACTTCAGTTATTGCTTGTGTTGGCTTAGTTTAGGTAAAACAAAACGAACGAAATAACTTGAATAGTTTTGATATTCATCAAACTATTTATAATATAAATATTATTCTTTTAAAAGATTTTTTTGGGGGGTTTAAAAGACAGTACATTCTACAACGGTGAACCTTTCACAAGACACATCTGCCTGGAAAAAGAAAATTATCTCTTATGTAACCATGGCACTTTATTACCTTTTTTTTCATGTTCGATTTAAAATCTGGTCACTCCAAGAAATTGCGTTCTATAACATTTTGCACTGTTTTATGTAAATTCAATGTAAATACATGGTATTGTTCTCATTTTATGACATCTTGAATAAAATTGTAAAACGTGTATTTTTGTTATCTTTTTTTTTTTGGGGGTATTTACAGTTTGCGTCTTAATATACTACAGTATATGTAAAAAGGTTATGGGCAAGGGCACGCAACCAGCAGTCCTCCATCTTTCAAATCTTACAATAATAAAAACTTGAAGGGTTAGCAAATACTGAAACACGACGTATTTGTGTCTCTTTTCATGTCAAAAATTCTGCAATGACGCCCGATGAATGTAGTGTGTTATATATGGAGGTAACAAACAGTATTCAAGATCGAAAGTCCATTCAAGCAATACATATCAAGTGTAGAGAAAACACACGTCTAAAACATCAGAGATAGGATCAGGTGCCATGGAGGAGTGAGCATCCAATGTCGACCAGTAACACTCAACTTAACCGTGGCCTCTGATTAAAAGACAAACAAGGAAAGAAAAATCGCCACACCAGCATGTAAAATAGAATTCTAGTTTTTTCTTAGTATAACACAGAATCTGCCACTCCCCTGCACATATAAAAAAATAGTGTTCAATGTCAGAACCATCAAGGATTATGGAGAAATATGTTGCATGCAACGCATTCGTGATCCCTTTGTCTCTATATAAATTGTGCAAGGGTGAGCAAAGGCTTCAATGAGTAAAAAAAATAAAGTCCAAATCCATCCAGCCCACATTGTCATGCTGGCGGGGATGGTGGTCCATTATAACTCCTGCATACAGCCGACATATGAACATAAATCGTTTTTAAATCCGACAACAGAATTAGAACTAACGGCACAACCACACACACGATACCTACGTATCCCATCGTCACTGAAGACGGTCGATTATCCTGTGCACTTGTTTTTGTTCGTATGTAAGAATTAGTCGTCTTTTTATCCATGTATAATGCTTTAGAAATATTCTGCACCGCCTCCTCTATATAACGAGTGTTTGAAGTATTTATGTAAGACGTTTGATCTTCACAAGCAGATGGTAATGGAGTAATAGGCACTTGTACAGTAACTGTGTAGGGAGCAAAAGAAGTCACGATTGCTGTAACCGCGTTTTCTGTGACGTATTCTGTCCTTTCAATATATTGCGTCACTGTGACGTTTTCTGTCCTTGTGACGTTTTCTTTTACTATGACATAATCTGTTATGTTGACATTTTCCGTCATGGTAAAATTTACAGTGAGTGTGACTTCTACAGATTGTGTGACCTCATCTGTTATTGTGACGTTCTGTGTTACTGTAGTGCTTTCCACGATGGTAACATTTTCCACAGTTGAATAGTTGTAGCAGCTAATTGGCAAATACACATAGGAAAGAGAAGCTGACGCTATCGGGTTTTCTGTAAAAATTGAACAATTTGCAATATCATTCAGTGATATATATGGATTAACTTGAAAAGGAATTATTTTTCTCTATTCTAAATAATTAACTAAGATATGTACTATTACTTATGCAGGTACCATCAAGGGTTTACGGGGATTTACCCCGGGTTTTATTCCATACACCCGTGGTAATTCCCCATTCACCCTTGATTGGACCTGGTAACGATTTTATTTCCCTTGTACCCAAATAAATTCTTTGAAAACATAATTCCAATCAACTGTGTCTCAACCTTTCGATAAGATTTCGAGATGTCGGGTGCACAAAAATTTATACCTAACCCTGTAACCAATCAACACTCGTGTTACAAGCTACATAGGAAATAAATGTTTTTATGTCATCGTAAAAGTTTCGGGGGTACATATGTTTTGCCTCGTCTGTCTGTTTGGCCACAAAATCTTTATCCTTGCCTTTAACTTATGAGTGGGGAGATCTTTGTTTGGATACCAACAACGTTGACCTCTTGACCTTGGAGTTTGACCTAATTTAAGAAAAAAAATTTACCACACTTTAACTTAGGCCATAACTTTTAAGCTGTTTGTGCTAGGACTTTCATACTTCTCATATGTATTCGTGTGACAAGACCCTTCACTGGATTTCAACTCTGATCCTTTGACTCTGACCTTGGTATCCTTACAAAAAATACTATAATAACTATACTTAACTATTATTTACTATAATTAACTATAGTAGCAAGTTAAAAACTTTGAAACTTTGAATTACTAACGTGAAAACTTTGGAACTTTAATTTACTAACGTTAAGACTTGGGAACTTTGATTTACTATAGTGAAAACTTTGGAACTTTTATTTACTATAGTGATAACTTGGAACTTTGATTTATTGTAGTTAAAACGTTGGAACTTTGATAAGGAAGTATAAAACTCGTGAAATTATGTTTTTGATTCCCACTATGTACATTTTATGATAATTCAAGGCTAAGATTCATTACAGCTTCAGAGAACTTTTTAAATAATGTAAAAGAAATTAATTTTAATGTAGAGGTTGTCTCTTTCGCCGATAAATAAGTGATATTTATTTAAATCTATTTTATTTAATGTAATGCAGATATAACCTACGTTTTATTTATAGAAAAAGTAAACTTAAATAATGAAACATAAAATTTACAGCATTTAAACCAAAAGATTTGCTTCAGTCAAGAGGGTTTTTTTAATGTAAATATTGCATTTGAATGAGTTACTTAATAAATTTAAATTAAGATGTGCAACTAAACCAGCCCCAGGAAACCCCAAATCGAATTCCTTAAAAGAGTTAAATAATCAAAATAACTTGAGAAATAAACTATTGTTAATTAAAAAAAGTATTTTTGTTAAGGTAGATTGACCTACTTTTAAAAAACTTAAACCTTAGCCATAACTTTTTAACGGTAAGGGCTAGGGCTTTATACTTCATATATGTAACAGAACTTTTCCTAGAATACCAACATCTATGACCCTTTGACCTTGATCATGATCTAGGAATTTGACCTTCTTTTTAAAAACTTTAACCTTGGCCAAAACTTTTGAACGGTCAAAGCTAAGGCTTTCACTTCAAATATGTAATTCTTGTGACAAGACCTTTCTTTAGAAACAAAAAACTTTTACCCTTTGACATTGACCTAGGAGTTTAAAGGTAAAACATTTTTAAAATGGTTTTTAAAATGTCTTCCGTAAATATCTTGTAAAAGCCAAAAGAAAATTTTCTTACGTTTTGATTTAATATTTTTTTCTGTAATTGCTTTTTTTATATAGTGCGATATTTCTTTTACATTAAATCATTTTTATGTATATATATATATATATATATATATATATATATATATATATATATATATATATATATATATATATATATATATATATATATATAACTATAAACGTATGGGTCATATGGTCGAAAAGTTAGCAAGTTCTTGTCTATGTTACAAGTACTGAGCTTTACAGTTAAGAAGATAAAGGCATATACTGTGGAATTATCAATGATCTTGGGATATTTCAATGTTTGTGGTTTTCCTGTATCACCGTTTCCTACGAAAAATCATTTTATATTGGTTCATAAAATTAATTCTCCAGTACATATACGCTACGCAGGTAAATATGTTCCATCGAAGCAGTAATTGTTTATATGCAAAAATTAATATTGACCCTAGCGAATTAAAATGATTATATGAAAAAGTAACATGCTAACTTGCTGTATTTGAACAGTCTAGAACAACGTTCTGATCTTTTACCGGTGTAGGGGTTATGACGTCACTTTCCTGCTTTACTTCACCTTAAAAAGAAAAGCAAACTTCATTATCCATATCCACAAATAGTTAACTCCTACCTTCACAAGCCAAGTTAGAGATTCTTAATTAAAGTTAGACAAATGCAAAAGGAAAATCAAAGAAATTATCTAGAACAGAAAACCCATCGTTTCATCGATAGTTGAATTTGATAGATTTTCTTTCGAGAGACAGGATTTTTTTTACTATATTTTCATTGGTGCCTTACACTCGTGAAAATATATTTTCAAAAATTCCGTCCCACCTTTGAAATAAGCACAAATTTTGCGTAGCCCTAGCTTAAATCCTTTAAGACTTTAACTACATACCACTTATACACTGACGAATGGCAATGTTGACCTCTTGTCCATTACCTTCCTTAGTTTTCAACAATAAGCAATTGTTACTTGAGTATGAAACAATAGCATAGCAATCGATGTCACTCTCGCAGGTTCTCTTGCAATCTGCCTTATTACTGGATTCAACACCTCTAAGTTCTAGCGACAACAAATCACTCATTGGACAAGTGTTGCCTAAATAAATAAAAAAAATTAAGTTAAATACATTTGTTACTTAAACGTAAATGGAAGCATCTTAAACTTGGAGAGCTTTTAATCAATTTTATTTTTTGAAGCTAAGCACGTGGGTAATACTGTATACACGGTTATTTTCGGGCCGTCTTAATTTGCCCTTTCACACTAGCAAACAATTAAGCCCCTGTTTAAGCTTTTCCAAATGAGGATAGGGCGAAAGGGGCGAAAAAACCGGGGGCCGAAATTTCCCTGTATGCAGTATGTCAATTCAAAAATTCGCCTATTACTATAACAAAATAGTTTATTGCATTACCAAAGGAACTCTTTTGCCCTTAACTGCAATATTTAACAAATAAAAGTTGAAAACGAAATAAAATTGAATATTTTTCATACCTCTCAGATGAATACAATTGCAATATTTCTTGCTTTAAAATCTAACCCTGAATGGCAATTCAAAACTTTACCTATCTAGCATCGTTTTTACAAAACGTAGCAGCTTAAAAATAATTTTCTACGGATATGAAGCAACTTTTCCTAGATCCCCGATATACTTGCCTTCAATTCGCTGTTCACATATAGCGCCATTGTCTTCATCACATTCCTTTTGTTCATACTTAAAATCTAGATCTGGTTTAGTTTTGTAGCATTGTTTGCTGGAATCGAAATACATGTGATTAGAATCTTTAAAGTAAACAAATGTTGAAAAATTGAATGGTGTACAATCCTGCCATTCCATGCCAGAGGCTGTATTGGTCAAACCGATCCAGGCATAGTCGTGCCTGAAATAAAAAGGACAATTAAAGGATTATTATTTTTCTATATTTCTACCAACCTGGGTAAGCTTTAAAATTAATATCAAAATCTTATTCAAATGATATCATAATACTCAAATCATTAATATAAGTAAAAAAAAAATGAAAAAAATCATACTATTTTTCTTGAATATAAAATGTTTAAAGCAAGGTTTATCCTTAATTATGCACTTGAGAAAAAAAAATATATATAGTACTTTATTCTAATGTGTTTATTCAATAAAATGTAGTCCTTTTTAAATCCACCATGTGCTTCTTGTCATGATCGGAAAATAACGGGGAAAAAATTGTAAATTCAGAGTGTAAATAATGGAGGATCAATTAGTATGCAAACTGTCGGTCAGCATTTGACTCAATAGTAAATTGTATTTACTGACAAAACCATTGTATCGACCATAGACTTACGAAATGACGACTTAAAACGAGACTGCTGAAATCCTTGTTTAATCAACTTGTTTGTCAATAATTTACCTCTTTTTAGAAATTGTACATACGTAGAGCATGCTCTATATACAGTAAAAAAATATATGAGAATTATTTTTCATTTTCATCGGTTCTAATTTTTTTTCAGATCTACAATCGTACTTTAATCCATTAGATTTACAACGCCCGCGTGGTGCAATGGTTAGAATGTGTACTGGATATAATTGAACTGCTGCGCATGGAGACCTTTTATTTTGGTTGAGACCATATTAGGTCCCATGTCGCTGTAAAACTTCCTTAGTGCTCATTGAATACCGATTATGGATCTAAATTTTCAGCCTTAACTGACAGGTGTTGACGCATGTGCAAAAAATTCCCTAACAAACAGTACCATTATAGTTAATCATATCTAGTAAACTAAGTTTTACATTAGTAAATCAAAGTATTTTTACTATTAATTCGTTCATATATATATATATATATATATATATATATATATATATATATATATATATATATAAATTATTATATATATATATATATATATATATATATATATATATATATATATATATATATATATATATATATATATATATATATATATATATATATATATATATATATATATATATATATATATTCCTTCAAGTAATTTTCTGATGTTAAGAATTACTATTATATCTATATGTACATTTAAAAAGAAATTCATTGACATGTTATTTCAGAAATATGTAAAGAATAAACAAACTACCCATTAACTTACGGTACATTATCCCAGAACATTGAGCTTTTTTGAAGTCTACGCATTCTAACAAACATCTCCCAGCTGTCCAGGTTTACAAGAGAACCATTCAAACTAGCACACACTTCTTGAGCTTCTTGCCAAGTGTATTTTCTACTTTTGATGTATATGTAGTTTTTTGTGTAGGCTTTATCTGAAAAAAAAATTTTAAAAATCATTTTTCTACATTTTTGTTAATTGTAAATTAAATGATACGCTGTTTTTTTTTTCTTTGAAAGATGAAATGAATAAAGTTAATGAAGTGATCATACAGCATTCATTTTTTGTTTTTGACAACGAAAATGATTTTGCCTACGAGAACACATCGATAAAGAATGCTTACTCTTAATAGTTCTTGTTTAAACCTTTATTCTCAAACATCCGCGTTGGCTTTGTGCATAATTTGTTTTCATGTCAACTCAGTGACTAATTCTAATTTTACTTTGGATTTTTGTTTTAATCTGAGACCATGGTTCGATATTTTTTGGGTCCGGTCATCAGAAATCCAGAATCATGAATTATGACAAGGCAGGAAAAGCACAGTCTTCCAAAAAAAAGAACAAAGTGAGTTCAAAGAGATATGGTAAGGCAATACATGCAAATGCATGTAAATCTGATATAAAAGCTTATTAGGATGACGTGGTTTTAATTACACAAATCATTTACATAATCTTTATTGGTTCTTTTTTTCCAATAATATTCTTAATGTTGCACTGCATTGTAAGGAGCCTGTGTATGTGTGTGTGTCTGTGCATCTTAATCTTTGAATTTATATCTATAACTTGTTATCTTGCAAAATAAATAAATTGACATTGTAAAACAATTTCATTTTAGAAAAAAGAATTAAAGTCTATTTATAACATAAATACAAACAAGAAAATCAGGAGATTCGTTAAACAGTGTTAAAAGCCATGATTTCGAGATATCTGTGGCAGATACAATGACCTTGACAGTAAACAAAGTCTAATTATTAAGAAAAAAGCTGACTGAAATTTTTCATACTGATTGTTATGCCATTAATTTATAAACTGTACTTTAGACGGATTTCACGTTATATCCCGATTATGACAAAGAGCACACGGCGTGTTGGCATGGAATGTCACTCCTCTATGGCGCCTGATCCCTGATGTTTTAGAGCTCTGTGTTTGTTCTGTCCATGATTTGCATTGTTTGAAATCGCTTATGAGCTTGAATGAAATATACGGAGATAACGAATAGTATTCAAGCTCAAAAGTCCATTAAATAATACAAAAAGGAGCAGAGGAAATACGGACCTCGAAAACATAAGGTGGGATCAGGTTCCATGGAGGAGTGGGCATTCCCTTCCTATGGGTCACACCTGGTGTGTGATCGTAAATAGATCGTGAAATAACAGACAAAACTTTCGACAATTCAGTGTGTAAATAATGGTCTAATAATTAGTATGAAAAACGCCAGAGATGAGATGTATCTTTAGATGACTTTAAATGACTTATAATGTTCATTCCTTTTTAAAGCCACTGCAATGAGAAAGCTTTACCAGTACCTTTGACAATTCTGTTGCGAAATTGGAAGGCACTGGGTCAAGTATAATTTAGAATCAAATTTAAAACAGCAGTGCATGTGTACATTTAAGACAGAATGCAATTTAAACAAAATTTTACACTTAAATACTCGGTAAAGCTCTTAAATTGTTCTTTTCTCCACTTACAAGTTTTAAACCACGTCAAATTGAAAATCTCTTCATGTATATTAATGTTTCTTTTTTTATATTCCAGCATATATCATATTGATTCTTAAAATTTGCAGCTTCGGTATTAATTTTCAAGAGCTAATCCATTCCGTAAAAACATTTATTCAATAGGGGAACAATTAAATGCAATTTCATATTAAAATTCATGAGTTTCAGAAATTTTGAAGTGTATATTACCGAGAACATGGTTTTCAAGTTACTGTAGACAAGAAGGCAAACTGCTGATATTTTCATTTTGTAGCAGTAAAATAATCATCATGAACGATATGTGAAATCTTTTACTCTATACAAAACCATATCTAGTTTTTTTTAAATCTATCATTCACTTGTGGGCTATATTCTTGATGCATGCTTTCTCTGGTCAGCCATCTACGCAAATTCATAGAGTTAAGAATTGAATTTGAAGATGTTTCCTATTATTCTACGAGTGTTTATTATTAAAATAAAAATAAAAATATATTTTTCTTATTTTTCACCAACATGCATCATTCAAGTGACGTATTTTTATGACTTGTGGCCGCTGTGTCCATTGTGTGTATTTTTGTTCTGTCATTTTGCTAGTGTAACCCTCCCAGTAAAGCGAGAAATATTGTATTTTTAACGGAAATTAAACATTTCAATGAAAAATCTTTCTACACGAAATTACATTTAAAACATGCAAAGATATTTTAGTCATTCATGCAAATATTTGAATGTTTCATGCAGAGAACTTATTTATTTTAACGACTCGGAGGAAACTGATATAACAGTGGGATGGACAATTTCGGAATGGCAATTTTTACGAACTTGCGCACCTTTTTCCATTAATCAAAGTTATCTTCTTGGGATGTTTTAATTGGCGTGGTTTTTCCATCTAAATTCATTGATGAAATACAACATACATTTTCTGTTAGTTTTGGAAATATTTAGTGACATAATTACAAATTCCATGTATTGATTTATCATAAATTTTTTTCTCATTTACTGATCGATTTTATAGAAATAAAGCTAATGGGTGGGGGATGGTCTGCGGCAACAACAAATTGAACACGTCTTAACTTTCTCCTAATCAGAAAGAATTTACGTCAAACAGCACATACACAGAAATTTTTAGGAATTTTTCCGTTTCCTAGATCAAGATCAAGAGCAGCACATGGCGGATGTGACTGATCGAAAGAGAATGGTTACTCCTTTTTGGCACCTCATCCAATCTCCGTCTGTGTCCATACTGCATTATTCCAATGAACTTTTAAGTCTGATTACTGTTTGTTATCTCCACTTTTTATTAATTTGAGGAAAAAAAAACAAACACTTTACATGTAAAAATATGAATCTGAAATGATCTTATAATAAGTAGCTGAACGACGAAATAAGAAGAATCAGTGAAATTGGAAGGCTACAATCATTGAATTTTTACATCTTCCAGATATTTTTTTTTGTGCGGGAATACTGAAAACATATGCAACTAAACGAACAACAAACTTCTTTTCCTAAACTTACACATACGAACTGTTTTTTACGGTTGATTGCAAATTTCATCAAATGCTTGTGTTCGTATATCAAATTTGTTTTGTACTGCATGCAGCATAATATATACAGTATACCTACTAGTACCCCTGTATATCTTTTGTTATTAAAACAGGTTGATGATATAAAAAAAACCTTGATGGAAAAATTACAGGAACATGCAAAAAGCATGGTAAGCTATCGTTCGTGTCGTGTTTGGAAATTTTTTTCTAGTCGTTGCGGGATGAAAGCAATATTCAATAGCCGAAGTAAATTACAAAAAACACAAAATATGAGATTAGAATGAATAGCAACATATTATTAAATATTTAATAAACCTACATATGAATTAGTACCTAGTTAACATGCATTAGTAGCATAAGAGTATTGTATTTATAATTAATTCAACTAGAATAAAAAAATAAAACGCTTACCTGGTACTATAGGTTCAACATAGAGATAACATTTTGCATACAAAAAGATTGAAAACATAATCAAAATAGAAGTGAAGTACATCATTTTAAAACGCAACAGCTTCTTCTAGTCAAATAACATTGCGTGCATATTTTTCCTCCATCAAAATGCATCTGTAACTATTGGCTGAAGAAATAATCGATATAGGTATACATTCCAGTTTTTTTTTTCAGGACTTTATATTATACCTTTTGACTGCTTAAATAAGCTGAATGTAGCTTGCTGCCATTGTGCAATAACATGGTTATAAGATATATCAATGTTAAATGCAAAGATAAATTGTATCTTAAATGACATCGAGTTGCAATTGTGCAATATACATTGTGTGCCTGACCATTCCCTGAGATAAAAATAATAATGCATGAATTTCATCGTTAAAGGTGGAAAAACACGTTCATGCTATTATGATTCAATATCATTGTGTAATAATTTACCATAGGAATGCAATTTACATGTTCAAAGACACAAGTATAAAGTTTATTGTAATAGTAAGATATTTTTTTATCATTTACTGATATACAGCATGCTTAAAAGGAGTAAAATAACTTTTTCAAACTCAAAAATATGTTTACTAGTATTTGTGATCGGTCAAGAGGGCTGCTTGCTCAAATATGGCCCCTGCTCCCTACCCTGATTCCTTAGTAACAAATTCTATTGTTGCATGTATATATTTTGTTGAAAGTTATATCTATAATTGAAAATGACGGGCATTCTCCCCCTTCATCTAAACAAATAAGTTGATGGTTTGCCTACCTACATAGCATGACAAGGATAATAGGGTAGTATTAAGGTTAGAATTTGCATGAAGAAGAAAGCTTTTGACATTCAAATTGCCATTCTTTCTCGTTCTATATTAATCCATTTTCACTGAACTCAAACAAATCTAATCCAATAATCCAATATCGACACAAGTGTGTTTTTTATCATGAAATGCCATATCATATTGATATTAGGGGATATCTGAAAATGTAATACTTTCATATAATATCATTTATTATTATAACTTATATTAAAATTTCATTACCATTTGTCTGAATCAAAAATTATTGAATAGAAATATATTTCGTGAAGGAATATTAAATTATTAAAATTGATTATAAAAATAAAAATATCAAAGGCTGTGGAAAAAATAGAAAAAGAAATCTTGAATATTATTAAACACCGTCCATCGAAAATATGTTTGATTTTGACGTAGTTTATTTTTAAAACTAAAAACACGCTTATAACGAAGTGCTTGCGATGGAATGTTTTGCTTCGTTTTAAGCGTAATACGTTATATCTTTAAGTTTAATTATATTTTGAAGTCACATTGAATGAAAACAAATTCGTTGAAACCATTCTTTATAATCGTGTCCGCTATAACCGTGTTTTACTCTAGTACTTTGAAAGCAGACCCAAACTGTAGCATACTATTATCTCAATTTCAACAAAAAATTCAAACAAACAGAAAATTATGGTCTTAGATTTTGTCCAAAAGAATGTCATAGCCAGTGAATTCATTGTTTCACAAATGGAAATCAATTAGTAATCACAAATTTTCTACAACTTTAAAAACTCTTCAAATTAATTCAAAATGATGGTTTTTTTAATTAAAGTCATTTGTGTTCCGGAAATTGGAATGATTACCACAACCTTAAAAGAAAACATCATTACTGCAATTGATTAATATACAATTACATGCATAACTATTGGTCTCGCGTATTTTCTTTCCAGAACATTCACAGCTTAATTGCCCGAAGTGCCAAGTATAGGTCTGAATTTGAAAACCTACACCGGAATATGGTGACGTCTCTACATGGATGAAGAAAATTCTAAAATACAAATTAAAGCATTATAACGTCAGCCAATGTCTATTGTTTTTTTTTCTTATCGATTCAGTAAATGTCGAAAGATTTCAGAGTTTCAATATATCAATTCTCATTTTAACGTTAAAGGTAGGAGGATTGCTACTTTTACTTAAGATCTGCTGAGGTGTAAACCAAGGCCATGGTTTTTATTAACAATGACCTCGGAAATGATGTATATATCCAGTTTTCAAATTTCATTGTATGGGATTCTACATATAATGTCTTTGCTAAAGGTCAGCAAGAGCATATGCAGTTATGTGTATTGATTTTGTGAAAGCTCACTTCAATTTAATGTTATAACATGGTATTGCATATTATAAAGAGGCTTTCCACTTTACTAGGAGTTTTCAAGCTAGACTAGGGTATGAGCCTTTTTATACTTCCGAGAGATCGACTTGTCTGGAGTAAATGTTGCATTCAAATTGTAGAAGACCTTGAAAAGTTGAGGCTATAAAACACCGAAAAGGCATTAGTTAGAAATTGTTTAAAGGGTTATATATTTTTAAACAAGGGATCCATGGGTCACAACGCCATACATTGATTTCATACAACTTAGGTGTATTTTTCTCATAAATACATGTACCGGTATATGATTAGGAATGGCCTTAAGCTTGCCACTCTGGGGATTTTTGCCCTGTACATTCCCCATGAAACTCATTTTTAAACAACAGTCCAACTCCAAGGCCGTAATTTGCACAAACTTGAATCTTTACTACCTGAGGATCTTTGTGTTTTAATATGACTTACCATGTTTTTGCAATTGGTGCTCATTGGAGGGAAAATTTTTACGATATTTTCCACTCCTTTCTGGACCATCCTACGCCCAAAGGTCATTATTTGAATAATAAAAATTGAATCTAAACTATCGATAAAGGTGCTTACAGAATTGATGTCGTCCGATGGTGTTTCTAGTATTTCTGTTAAAATTAGCATTTTTCGAATTTTATGGTCGTTATAATGTCATTGTTTGCGAATGAAACATATTTTGGGGTAATACATTGTTTGATATGTTTCATACAGTGAGGTTGGTTTAATCTAAATTCAACTACGTATTACCCGGTCTACCTGATCAACTCAAAGAGCTCAAAGCGGTTGTTACTGGTCGAATAGGGATGCTTACTCCTCCTTGGCACCAGATCCCAATTCAGGTATTTTAGGGGATCTGTGTTTATGCATTAGTCGTGATCTGTATTCCCTTTATTGTTGGAAGAATTGATCAATGTTCTTTGTCTTTAATCTCTGTATTCTGCTTTGTGTATAATGATGCTTCATTTAAGTTTAATTTTTCCGACCCGATGGTTCTTTAGAAGATGTGAATGATTTTTTTTATTTGCATGTTCCTCTTCAGAGCGATTGGTCCTTTAGCATTCTCTTTTCATTTTTTTTTTCGAATGTTATTTTGAATAGAAAATGATATGCCTTACGTATATGTAAAAGCATTATCACACACACAGAGAGAGGGGGGGGGGGAGAGAGAGAGAGAGAGAGAGAGAGAGAGTATGTATGGGCGTTTGTCCGTCCGTCTGTCTGTCTGTCTGCCGTGTATTGTCTGTTTGTGTTATCTGTAAACATTCTCTGTCTGAAATAATTATAATGAAAAGTATTGAGATAAGAACAATATTCAAGGTCAAAAGTTCATTAAAGAAAACAAAATTGGATCAGAACAACGGACCTCTTAAACATCAGAGGTGGGATTAGGTGCCATGGAGGAGTAAGCATCCCCTGCCGACCGGTCCTATTTGCAGTGTGCCCCTTGTCATGGAAATAACAGGAAAATCAGTTAACAATTTAGTGTATGTATATATAAACTCCAGTTACCATGCATTTGACTTGATAATTTTACTTACCCTTCTACAAGAATGACACGTATGGAGATAACGAAGGATATCAAAGTTTATAAAACAATACAAAATAGGAGCAGAGCAAACACGGAAATCCAAAACATCAGAAATGTGATCATGTGCCATGGAGGAGTGAGCATCCCCTGCCGACCGGCCCCACCCGCCGTGTTCCCCTTATCATGATCGGGAAATAACGGAAAATTCCGTCGTCAATCCAATCTGTAGATAATGGAATAACAATTTGTATGAAAAGAGTTAGTCAGCATTTTACTCACTGATAAATGTATTTGCTGACAAGGTCATTGTATCGACCATAGAACTTATGAAATAATGACTTTAAACGAGGCTGCTGATATTCTTGTTTTATCAAGTTGTTTGTCAATAATTTACTAATTTAATTGTTCATACATGAGCATGCTCTTGCGTATCGAATCAACTAAGATTTTTAAACACCGTATGCAGGTGATGAAGGTATATTACTGCATAAGTAAGGGAAGTAAAAGCCACCACGTTTATCACAGAGCTTAATTTGTTGTTAGATTACCATAAACATCTTTTTCAAGTATAATATCCAAATAGGAAACAGATGTGTCAGACTCTGTGGTGTCTTTTATCTGGAGCTCACAATTAAAAAAAAAATTCCCTACCAATATTGTTGCACTGCGTTAATACTTATATGGGTTAATTGTACATGTATTTGTATTTTTGAGCACAATCAGGAGTGTTTGTCTCTTACATTCAGAGTTAGATATCAGAACATGCTAATTTATTAAATTAATTTAAAAATAATAATTAGTTACGGCTAAGGTACAACAAAAAGTCGATTGTTCTGTACAGGAACCAGTTAATCCTTCTTAATTAAAAAAAATTAAGACTGTATAGATTAAAATCAGATATATCTTTGTTTTCTAAAAATACTCATCTTACAATGCTCTACTGTTGTAGACATATAAAATTGTCATTTCCTTCTTAAGATTATTAAATTGCTCGAGAATTTAAAAAAAAAAACCAATGCGCATTTCTTTTCAAGGGGATAAAAAATTTTATGCATGTAATTACAGAATTTCTTATAGAATCTGCTTCACAGGTGTCCATTTTCCTCATTTAACAAAAGAAACTAAAAGTGCATTGAAAAATATCTGCTAATTCGCTGAACTTATGACACAGGGTGTGTAAATATTACTTATAAAGTAGGAGACAGACAAAACATTTACAAGTTCTAATAGTACAAAAAATAATAATAAGATATTGGCTTAACTTCGGGTTAATCTTAAAGTTTGATTTTACAATCGTATGTGAATATTGACGCATTCTTTTCATGAAAAAAGATTTTGGAAAAACCATTGTTTAAAATTCTGATATCCATTCTTTATATCCGAATGATGTGGAAATTTCTGCTACTTTGAAAGTAACACAGCAAAGCTAAACAAAAGGTAAAATCAATGTACCATTTTAAATTATGGAACTAAACAAAACACCATTCCGTCTTTTCAAAATTATTTTAAATTTAGTAGAGTTCAACCGTGTTCTCAAAAATGTACATATTGATAAAACATCACGATGGATTCAGCAGCCGAGAGCATTTGTTTGTATTCAAAAGTCAAGAAGTCGTCTGCAAATTAAATTAGATTAAATAAAATCCATGTAAAAATCAATTTTTTTTGTTCACTCTTTTCTTTTTGGACAAATTAAGTTTTTTTTTTGTTTGGATACGTCAAACGTAAAGTCCATGTGTCGATTCTGCATTAAATTCTTCTTTCTTTAAAGTATTTGGTGTCAATAACTGGATACAAGTACACTTTTCCAAAATTTAAAGTATTCATTTTGTATTCATTATTTTAAAGATTTTTCAACGCTTTGTTCCAAAAAAATGTAACTATAATCGTTCCTGAAAAAAATGTTTTAGATCGACAATGTTATTTTTCTTTCTTGTACGTTTTGATTATCATTTTTAGATTAAATTTATTTCGGTGGTCAACACGAAGCTGCACATTTGAAGATCGTTGTTGTCAAAATGAATACATCAAATTAACCAAACAACCTATTTTCCAAATAACTAATATTATGGTTTTTTTAATATATAATTTTTATCACTCACAGCAAAGAAACAAAATAAGCTGAAATGACAAATCGTCCTGTGCAGTAATCTGTTAAAGAATGAATCCTGCAGAAATTATTCATTTGGAAGTTAGCATTTGAGAACAGTGTCTTTCTGATTCGTTTTCTATTTATATATCAATAAAAATATGCATATTTTCATTGATAAATAGAACATTTATCAGAAAGACAACGGCTTTGTCACCCCAGATTAACTAGACATTTACAATTCCTATTGTGCCACTTCAATGAAAAAGGGAAAATGAAAAAAGAGAAAATCTGATGTCTTATCTGCATGACACAAACAAATCACACCGAAAAAAGATAAAGGTTACAACTTTAAAAGTTGAAATGGAAAGACAGACATACAGAGAGACCTGCAAAACAACAGTACTAAAAAGTATACCTGACCTTCCTTAAATCAAAGTACTGAAAGTACTGAAAAGCGGTTAGCATGCTTTCATCTAATATGTACCGGAAAAAGTGCATAAAATGATGATGTTTAAGTATGCATATCTTTGTCCAATGTCATCAGAGAAAAAAACCCAGACATTCTGTTTTTGTAATACTTTACTTAATAGTAAAACCAATAACATTTCAATCAGATGTCACAGATGGATGCAATCTAATTAAAATTAGATGTTCCGAATCCGCTACTGCTTCTCAAACATCTAACAACATCCTATTTGGGACCATGTAAGAATGAATCTTCGATTTCCTCCGAAAACTTGGCTTATATTTCAGATGGGTTTTCTTGTTTTTACCACCGAACCAAAACACCCGAGGATCGAGTTTAGTAGTAAACAAAATATGCATTGCAAAAGCTGTGTTATGTATGACGTGTGGGGTATCTTGTGTAGTTTGCGCTCTTTCGTTTGCATTATTCACGTTCAGATGTCAGACTGTAGACTATACATAAAATTTATTCCAAAATTACTTTAATTCAATGTAAGACAGTATCAATAATGATGATACATGTATGTAGCCGTGGAATTAATTTGAGAATTGTTTACCGAGGCTTGAATCTACATGGCCAAAGTGTTTGTGTTTACTTGTACGTGTATTCATAATCGAAAGGTCGCTCTGATGTGACCCCAAACGGGATGTTAGATGTTTCAGAAACGGTAGCGGATTTGGAACATTTAAATAAATTTTAATTAGATTGAAATGCATGTTTCAAAATTTAAACATGAGATTTCTTCAGTTTGAAAGACAGGAAGTGCATTTTTAACTGTTCTCTCTTGATGGCATCCAATTGTTCTCTGGATGAAAACAATTATGTTGATGTTGAAAATTTAATTGTCTTTTATGCTCTATTTAATCTGAAATAAGGTAATTGTAAAGCCTACTATAGCAAACAACTAAAAAAATGACAAGTTAAATTCTTTAGATTAGTGTAGATCTACAGCTGGCTAGTCAGAGAAAAAAGGATGGCTGAGCAGAGACTTTGTAAATGAATTGATATCAGAGAACTCCAGTTGTGTAGGCTCATCGCGGCTATATAATTAACCTGTCAACGAGGGATGCTTACTTCTTCTAGGGAACGGATCCCACCTCTTGAACTTTCAGGAGTCAGCTTTTCTTCTTAAATTGATCATTGATCATTCTGTATTTTGATACAGATACTGAATACTGCCGTTTAGTAATATTATAAACTATTACTTCTACGGGAAGACTGGCGAGTAAACAAGATTATCAAGCTTTATGGAATGTACTTTATTGACTTTCAAACAAGTAAATGTTCGAATAAAGTAAATGGTTTAAGAGAATCATTTAAAAGAAGTCTTGCACAATATGCCTAGATAAGGACAGTCATATAATGTGTATTTGCCATATACTCTTCATGCAATATTGTTCTCAAATAAAACGTGAAAAGGAAAGTTGTCTAATCAATCAATACTAGTATTTAAAAATTCAAATATACACTAAAAATCAGTGCAACTTAAGAAGTTATCAGTGTCACTTTCTTCAATATGTCGGTTAAACAATATACACTAATTTCTTTTCTATCAATGTGCCTCTAAACACCTGTATTTTAATTTAATTCTTCTCAAACGCTCAAAATAATAATCGACAAATTGAACAAATTCAAATTCAAAAAGTATTTTCACAGCTAATAATACGTTCCTTAGGAATCGATCAAATTTTCAAAACTTATAAATAAGCAGTAAGTATATATTTTAAATTTTTGCTAATTGCCAAGATTTTTCAAACCTCATTCTTCTGTGAATAATAATATCGGTTGACTTCTAGAAGAGGATCACAATGCTGATTAAAATTAATATATATTTCTCCATTTTTTTTTTTGAATTAATTTTACTACTTTAAGTGCCCCATTATTTTTTCTTTTCAAAACTAAAAGTAAGTGATCCCTTGTGATCGTTTGTAATAGATTATCAAAGACGGTGTAGAGAATTAACCCCTGGGAGCAGAGCTTTTATAATCTATTTATTAGACAGAGAAGAAAAGAAAGGAAAAACAAACGTTTCATTGTGGAGGTAATCCTATTGTTTCCATAAAAACGTTACAAAAAGAGTAAAACTTACAGATGCTTTCGGTGTTTTTATAAAAGCGTTTTTCAGTTATTACTTACTAGTAATTGGCAAGGAAAATCAAACTCGATCGAGAGATTTGCTGATGTTTTTGCAGTTTGTAATAACCTTCAACCTGCTGTATACTTAACCGTATCGTTCAACTTTCGAAAATAAACAGACGTCTCCATATCAGTGAAATATTCTGGAGAGGGACGTTAAACAATATTCAATCAATCAATCGAAAATAAACGAACAGTTGCTATAAATCGCGATCGCACGATGTACATGTAATAAGGACCTAATTCTCAGTTCTTTGAAGTAAGGGTTCTAAGTATTGTCAATGGTTTAGTAAATACTAATAAGAATTCGATATAATCGTTATACCACTCTTGTTCATACACAGCATATTGTCAGTCTCTCACCAGGGGTCATATTACGCCAACAGTGTACAAATCATAGGAAGCGCTTTGCTGAAGTTACCGTTGTCGATAGGCAGCGCCTTGTGGAAGTTTCCGGTTTTGGTTGCAGAAGGATAAGGTTACGTGCGATAAAGCGATGTCGATAGGTAGCGCCTTATGGAAGTTTTTTGAAGCCCATGCCATGAAGCGGTTAGCTAGCTAACCGCTTAAAAAGGGTGGATATTTTAAAATAAGGGTAATGATGCAGTTCGATAAACTGCCTTGTGTATTTTCTCCATGTAAAAACAAAATACTTAGAAATGAATGAAGACGAAGGGTTTGTGTGTTTGAAAATAAAAGGTCAAATGCTGTTACATGTTATGTGTTTCTATACAAGTAAACACAAAGCGATCATTCTCTATGGTTGATTTCCAGCTCTATTGAACCTGAAGCCCCTGTTACAAATCCGATCTCTTACAGGGATAAATCAGAAGCAGCAATCGAGCGCATGAAAGCGTTCCAATACCCCCTACCTTTGATTCTTTGAATTGTTCTTTAGATGGTTAATATAAAATTATGGGTACAAGAAATAAATCAATATTCAATTAAAATAGTCAAAAGGAAAAGCTCAAATGAAAGCTAATCGCAAATTATAATGTTTTATTTTGCATTCATTCGTAAAATCCAATACAAACCTAGTGATAAAATACTGAAACTTATTTAAGATTCTTGTCCTATTTTCTAATAAAGTGATAATTTCTAATCACTGTTGATGGATTAATCTGTCTTTCAGTATGAGCTTATGTTATGTTTTGCTACAAACATTTTTCCATCACATTGTAAGTTGTTACCAATGTCAAAGACATCCTCCGATAAGAATTGTTTTTGTAAATTATGAATAAGATTAAGTAATTCGAATGTTGACTTAATATATCCTAGTGAACTCGAAATAACAGACACCACACAGTCTACAACATCTTTTTTATATTCCAATGTTTAACAATGGTTTAGACCAAATACATGTGTATAACTGCCAAGTAACAAGTTAACTAATTTACAAATTCGATGATTTCAGCATTACCCTCTTTTAAAACTTCTCCTATTTATGTAAAGTGCACTATTACTGCATCATGTGTTTTAAGTCTCGAAGCTTATTTGGTACGCAAGAGCAGGTTCTCGGGTACAATTAATTTTTAAGTTGAAGTACATGTAGTTTTACAGACAAATAAGTTGATGAGTACAAGTTCGTTTAAAGGCTGCAAAACGTATGGTCGAATTAATGGCCTTATTTGCAAATACAAATACAATCTATCGTTGGATCGTTTTGTACTTGTATAAATACTCAGTATATGTACACATAAATCCTTCACACCGATTGTTTTGCTGTCATTTTTTAATTGTTTGATTTGTTTCCTATTATTTTGACAAGGAATTTCCCTAATTTGACTGATACAAAGGATTGTGGCTTGCCCAATCTTGATCTTGAATGCTGTTCGTTATCTCCATACGTTTCATACAGGATTCAATCCTTGCGCGACACAGGATTTAATAATAAAAAAACAGTGTTCACTTTTATCCCTTCTACGGCAAATTTGGTGAGCTTATTTATATAATGATCTGGTGAAAATAATAACCTTGAGTTACAAGTCATGATATCCTTTTCATCTTCCAAAATTCATTAATAATCATCGTAAGATACAGTTTAACAGAGAAATCCTAATGGTCAAATTTACTGAGCGGAAAGACTTCCAAGAGAAGAATGAATTATAGAAACTATATATCATCCTCTGACATAATAATAATTATAGAGAACATTACTTTAAATTGAACAGTTTTAAGATACTGTAGTTCAGGCTTGTAATTAACTTGTGACAATAATGATAGTAATCTATAACCTCAGTTTGACGGTGAGTTTCATTTATATCTGTATACATGTATTAGCATCCGTAACACACTGTCGGTTAAATATTACTTCCCAACATGCTAGACTGGTATTCTTCATAGGGTGTTCCAGTCACTGAGCAGGCATATTGAAATTGGATATTAAGCCCAACATAAAAGATATCAATAATTTTTAACCTTTTTCATCATTGATATGTGAAATGCAAACAATTTCAAAAACCCAGTTAAACCTAGACCTAATTACAATTTCCGTGGAAGCACAAGATGAACAAAGTGTAAACATGCATAACAACAAGTCATCATTTGCCATTGTTATTTGCCTCACGCTAAACCTCTCCATTAAAATAACGTTTTCCTGCAAAACAATTATTTCAGAGACCAACTCATTCATAATTTAGTCCTCAAAACATTGGCATTTTCAAACGCTGATACGAAATACGGAAGATGTTCCTGAATAAGTGACAATGTTTGTAAAGTTGAAAATGAAGACTAAAATCAAGCATCATAAAAGGTCCTAAATACTGGGAGCGACAATCTTTCAACGGCCGAAAAAAAATCATTTTATTATGAATTCTTTCAAAGATTTTGTCAGACGAAAACAGGGACTTGCTTATACAACAATACCAAGGTACAAGTTTATAACTTTATCACCTGCATACGGATTTTACATCTCATAGTTGATTCCACTGATGAGGGACGTGGAGACTGGTCCTTCGGATGAGACCGTATAAACCGAGACCCTGTGTCGCAGTAAGTGCTGGTACGAAAAAGACCCCACCCTGCTCGATGACTCTGATAACATTTGCAGCTCTCCAGCGGCAAGTGGTGGCGTCTCCATGTGAGTGAAAAATTCTCGATGGGGACGTTAAACAACATATAATCAATCATCTATTGTTGATTCGATAAACAAGGGCATGCCTCTACATATAAACATTTTCTAAAAAGATGCAAGTTTTTGACAAGCAAGTTGATGAAACAGATGACGAAACACATGAAAGGATAGCAGCAGTCTCGTTAAAAGTCGTCCTTTCGTAAGTTCTATGGTCGATACAATAACCTTCACTTTAAGCCAAATGCTGACTGAGTTTTTCATACTAATTATTATGTAATATTTCCACTTCTAGTTTTGTTCTCTGTAATAACTCTTTGAAAGTAAGCAGAGTTGATTTCTTGATAATTCTACCGGAATGTAAATTAGGCAGGTCCATAGGCCAGGAGCTAAGGAGGCCTAATATGCATGAAAATCTCGTGCGGCTGCCTTTGTGTTTGACGTCAGTGGGCGAGGACTGTTGAAATAAGCATAGGAGTCCTTGTATAATTTAAATCTATGTCTACATTTTTAAAGTCTAAATCTACAATTTTATTTCACAATGAAATGGAAATATAAGGAATCACTGTCTAGTTAGTATAGTATGGCAGGGACATCAACAATAGTGGGAAACATGGGATAATTTACGCATAACCGGTTGGCAGGGGATACTCACTCTTCCATGGCACCTTATCCCACCTCTGATGTTTAAGAGGTCTGTGTTTGCTCTGCTCCTGATTTGGTTTGTTAAATGGACTTTAAATACTGTTCGATATCTCCATTTATTTCATTTTTTTCAGTGGATTAAGTGTTTTAGGAATATACTAAAGAATAGCAAAAGAACTTTGTTTGCTTGTTGTTTATAAAAAGAAAAAGTCACTCTCGCGAATTTTTCACCCTTATGAAGACGTCACCACTTGCCGGTGGAGGGCTGCAAATTTAGTCTTATATACTCAACATGCACACTCAGAGTCATTGAGTTGTGAGGGATCTTTTTGTTCCAGCACCTACTGCGACACGGGACAGTGATTTATACCCGTCGCTCTTTTCCATTGGACCGATCTCTGCGTCCTGCAGTGAAATACAAATCCACGACGTATTAGGATCAACTCCTTACTCAGCAACTCAAAGCACTGCGTCATGGCCATCCAGGCGTAGGAATTCGGGATTTGATATTAGGCAATATCGTTATTTTTACAATGCTCATTGCTCATTGTAATAACTGAATTGTAAAAGCAACTTTCTCTCTCTTTCTATAATGAAAAAATTACACCTTCTGCATTTGTTATTCATCATTTATTGTATTAAATAACAGAATGTGTAAAACAAAAATAAAGAATTATAAAAAAATATATATTTACATTATACATATGTTTTTGCATATAAAGTGAATGGAAATCTATTTCATTCAAAACACCATAACACAGACAGGGTACCAAGACCTTAAAGCATGCGTTTTAGTTTGACGACATAATCGTTGAACGCAGAGGAAGTGCGACGTCACGCCACAAGCGAAAATAAAAAAAAATCACGCTCAAATTGACCAGAAGCTTTTACGTTGCATGGCTGATCCATTATAAAAGTAGCTTACACGAAGGAAAATACATACGTTTTTAATTAGAAATCACATTTGCAGTTAAGGTAGACAGTTAAAAATGTAAATATAAGCAATGAGTCAGTCTTTTTTGAAAGATATATAGTCTCATAACTGCAACGGTGTGTGCAAATAAATTGAGTAACGCGCGTTACTCAGTTTGTTTGCACACACCGTAGCAGTTATGAGACTATCTTTCAAAAAAGAATGATTCATTGTTTAATAATAATTAAATCCCTAAAATATCGTTTAATTTAGACTTTAAACATATCAGATATGATAAAAAGAAGATACCCATACTTTATCCACATTGAATAAACGACGAATAAAAGACAGAGGACTTGGGTTTTATGGTCACCATGCTCAATCTGGAAAAGGATATCATTATCCATCCAAACTATTGCCGAGATTTGGCCATTTCTGTCAAATGGACTGATTTTATGTTGTTAAAATAACGTGCATGGTAAGAAATATAAGAGTCGGAAAAATCTTTAAACTTCTATGACAGAAGTGACAAAACTCTATAAGGAGCTTGACACGTGACTGCCTATATCACGTGATCCGCGCATGGACAGAACGGTTGCAGATGCGCATTAGAATTGGAGTGGACTACTTTGAAAACTTTTCAAAACTGAAACCCTATATCATTTCTTTTTTTTTCCATAAAATTATCACGCATGCCAATCAATTGATCACCTTCATGAAATCGAAAAACAAGACAGTGGAAAGTACATCGTCGTATTCCTTATATTTACATGCTTTTGATTCCGCCAATGCACGTGCTACAAGCCCTGCTTCTGTCTAGCTATTCGTCCGTGCCTATTGATGAACCAGTACATTCATATACAAATAAAGTACATTAACTATATATTTGTAATTCTATCTCGGACAAAGACACTGGAAGTGTAAATATTGTAACACAAACAGATTTCAACAGCCAAATGCGGTTTCAAAAGGAGATAGTAGTATCTATCAATCAGAGACCAGATTTTGTTATTTGGTCTCCCACATCCCAGCTTGTTATTATGCTGGAACTTACAGTACCGTGGTAGTGCAAAATCGAAGAAGCCCATGAGCGGAAAATGAATAAGTACCAGGATCTAGTTGCAGATTGACAACAACGGGCCGGAGGGTGTGGTGTCTCCTGGTGGAGTTGGATGCCGTGTATTTGTAGGGCAATCTATATGTGGAGGGCCTTGCGGATTGTCGGTGTAATAGGCACCGAGAGACGATTAACCACTGGACGCCTGGACAGAGAGGCAGAAATGGCATCCATGTGGATATGGAAGAAGAGAGAGGAGCAGTGGAAAGTGCAACACTAAGACTCAGTGTGTTTGCTTGTGAATGAACATTTATTAAGTAAATGTGTTGCGCTGTAGGCGGAGAGATGAGTGGTTCCGGGCTTGGACTTGATCACTCCAGTCAGCATACCTCTGGAGATTGTAGAGGACAACGCCGAAACAACCAATGAAGGAGGATCCACCTGAGGACGGGACCATATGACGCATCATACATACACTATGATGGTTCCACGATAGGTTGTTGGAGATGTTGACCCCTAGGTACTTGGCCTTGGTGGTAGTGGCTAGCTCCTTCCCATGGATGTAATATGGGGTTATGCGTTGCTTCCGTTTGGTGGTGATACGGATAACCTCGCACTTGCCTGGGTTGAAATGCATTAGCCAGTCTGTTTCCCAATCTTGGAGGTTGTCAAGGTCCATCTGGAGTTGTCTGGCAAAAGAGAAACTTTAGTATATGTTGCTACAATTAACAAAGTCCACAAGTGATGTTCAAATCCGCTTAAAGTACAACCTTTAAAAATGATCATTCCAATCATTTAGTGAGCTCGGTGCTCACAGTACCTCTTCTTCTTCTTCCGGTAAAGTGAAGGGCCGCTGCTGCGGCATATTCTCACTATGTTTAAAAACGTGTATGTGAGGGGGAGTCCACGCATCTATTTACAATATTAAAAACTGATAAAAACATGTCCTGCATGATTTATGGTGTTTTATATCCCTGAATCCTGGTCTTAAAGGACTCCAGGGACATGGCCGTGATGGTGTTTTCTGGCAGCTGGTTCCATATCCTGATGGTAGTAGGAAAGAACGATTCCTTGTAGACGTTGGTACGGCAGAATGGGATCCTGTACCGGTGTTGGTGTCCCCTGGTGGCTGCTCCTGTTTGGCAGAATTGGGGAGGCAGGTCTATGGCAACAAGGGAATGGACAACACGGTACATCATAATAGCCTTTGCTTTAATTCTGCGTTGTTGTAGACTTTCCCATTCTAGCCTGTCGATCATCGTTGTGACACTACTGGTGGTGTTGTAGTTATTGGTCACGAACCTAGCTGCCCTTCTTTGCACAGCTTCTAGTTTGTCGATGTTTTTCTTTGTGTGAGGGTCCCAGACAGTGGATGCATATTCTACCTGGGGTCTGACCAATGTCTTGTAACACTTGTCCTTGATGTTGCTGGGACAGGACGAAAGGTTCCTCCTTAAAAAGGCAGTGGTGTTGTTTGCCTTCTTACATACACTATCAATATGATGGTTCCACGATAGGTTGTTGGAGATGTTGACCCCTAGGTACTTGGCCTTGGTGGTAGTGGCTAGCTCCTTCCCATGGATGTAATATGGGGTTATGCGTTGCTTCCGTTTGGTGGTGATACGGATAACCTCGCACTTGCCTGGGTTGAAATGCATTAGCCAGTCTGTTTCCCAATCTTGGAGGTTGTCAAGGTCCATCTGGAGTTGTCTGGCATTCGCCTCTGTAGTGACGGTCCTATACAGAAGGCAGTCGTCCGCGAATAACCTGGCCTTGGACCTCACTCTGGAGGGTAAATCATTTATGTATGTCAGGAATAGCAGTGGGCCGAGGACTGTTCCTTGGGGCACTCCAGATGTTACCGGTGCGGTTGGTGAAAAATGGCCCTCGACCAATACCTTTTGTGTTCGTCCGGACAAGAAACTCCTGATCCAATTGAGTACGTTGCCTCGTACCCCGTAGTGGTCTAGTTTGGCTAGCAATCTCTCATGTGGGACCTTGTCAAATGCTTTGGAAAAGTCCAGTAGCACTGCATCGACCTGGGTGTTGTTTTCAATACTCATGGCGAGGTCCTGGATTGTTGTTATTAGTTGGGACTCACAGGATCGCTTCTTCCTGAACCCATGCTGGTAGTCTGTTAGGATACTGTGATGCTCGAAGAAATTCATCAGGTGGCTGTGGATGATGTGCTCTATTACCTTGCAACACACAGAAGTCAGGGACACAGGACGATAGTTTGCAAGCTTGATCTTATCACCCTTCTTGAATATAGGAGAGACATTCGCGGTTTTCCAGTCCTCAGGTGTTTGACCTTGGTCAATGGATGCCTGGAAAATCTTGGTGAGTGCTGGTGTAACAGGGTGAGCCATCTCTTTCAGAAATCTAGTGGAGATCTCATCCGGTCCAGTCGCCTTATTGGGGTTGAGTCCTTGCAGGAGCTTCAATACGCCCTTCTCTGTGACTCTAATGTCAGGTGCCGATGGGGTGGAACTAGTGCCTAGGGATGGAATATCGGATGTATCCTCTGTGGTGAACACTGACGAAAATTGTTGGTTCAGGAGAGAGGCTTTTGTTTGTGGATCTCCATGAAGGTTCCCGTCAGATCGAAGTGGAGCGATCCCATCACTGTCACACTTCTTACCCTTAATGAAGGAGTAGAGTTTCTTACTGTTGGAATCCTCCTGCACCATGTCTGATACGTACGAGTTATAGGCACTTTTGCATTCATGTTGGGTTGATTTCTGCAGGCGCCTGTATCTCTGTCGATCCTTATCCTTGCCTGATCTTTTATATGTGTTGTAAGCTCTTCGTTTTCGTCTTGACAGTTGCTTGATCTTTCTGTTACACCATGGCTGGTTAAATCTACTTGAAGTCCACTTTGTTGGTACGTGCTTCCTGATTGTGTTGAGGCAGACTGTCTTGAAGGTGATCCAAAGGTCATTTATGGGGGTGTC
This sequence comes from Saccostrea cuccullata, assembly GCF_032062105.1. NCBI lineage: Eukaryota > Metazoa > Mollusca > Bivalvia > Ostreida > Ostreidae > Saccostrea > Saccostrea cuccullata. Next base: position 70,839 of record NW_026919405.1, read on the forward strand.
ATGTGTAGAGCCATCAAGGAGGTGTGCCAGGTCGCTGTCAAGGTCTTCTGCCATCTTCGCTGTGTTTGCTTTCTTCCATAAGTGGATGAGGCGTCTGACCGGTTTCTGTCTGGAAGGCACTATGTTTGTGTCATGACCATGTCATGGTCACTAAGGCCCGGGCAAGGTATGCACCTGTTTAATAAGGAGGGGCGATTTGTGATGAAGACATCTAAGGTGTTGGTACCTCTGGTAGGAAAGTCTACCATCTGGTTCTGGTATTACTTCCTGAACTGTATCAGGGCGACCAGGATGTAGAGTTTTCAAATTTCCCGCGGAAAAAACTGAAAGGCTAATTTAACATTCCGATGAAACTCTTTTTATTAATAATATTTGTTAAGCACGTTCATAAATTTTTATTTATTTATTTTATTCCCATGCTTTTATTCAAAAGCACACATGATTAATGAATTCAAATTTTTTTGATCAAAAATTTCAATCTTTTGTGCAAAGAAGGTAAAATTGGTCTGTTACTAGTAAAAACAACATGGCGTCCGCATGGATTGAGAAATTGAAGACGGCACAGAAAACGTGCATGATACAAGATGGTGAGAAGTAGAATATTTTTAAATGTCCCATCACTTAGCGAAGGAAGCTTGGTTAAAGCTAAAAATTTTATTACATTATTCATGATATGATGTCTTTTGTTGTGTGTGTGTGTTATTATAGTCAATGTGACATGGAAAAGGAGCTTAGTTTACTTGTAATCATTGTTAAAATGATTTATGTCAATTACTTATTGTATAATTGTTTTGTTGTTCATTGGCTTATCTTTTCCTTATTATTATAACAATCTCATACTTGTCTGTTATGGGCTCTAAATTAGAAATAAAATGTTTTGTTCTGTTCTGTTCTGTAATCATGTCTTGTCGTTCTTATGTATCTCTCACCTGTAAGACAACACCTCAGAGTGGACAGAAGAAGTTCAGCCGCCGGGTTGACAACTTTATATCACGACAAATAAAGTCCAAGACATTATATTTCTCTTCTGATATTTTTAGGAAGAAGAAAAATTCATTTCGTATTTCCAGACGGTACAGAAATGGCAGAAGAATATGACCTGAAAACATCAGAACTTGTTTGTATGTACTATTAAACATGAGTTAATCTTTGGATTCTTTTAAATTTTTTGTTAAATGATTGATTAATGAAAATCTGCAAAATTATTTTTGTTCTAAATTGATATTTATTTTTTTCTTAAAGTGGCTTTCATAAAAAAAAAAAAATGCTTCAAAATGGTAGAAAAAACAAAGAGATTGAATTAACTCTAGTGACATGTATGCAACTATATATAGTGTCATGATATGTTTTTCATTTGAATATTTTAAAGAACTTTTATTTTCAAAACAACACAATAGCAATCTATTAAGCATGTTAAAAGTTATATGTTCCCAATCCACTAAGTACTTCTTATCCTAATTTTAATTTGACTGAACAGGAACAATAATGGCATAATATACAAATCAATGTAACATAATACATGTACAGCTGTAGATCACTAAATTTTCGTGACACCTTATTTTCACGAGATAGCCGTCGACTCTTTATTAGCGAAAACATATTTTTCACGAATTGTTGTTTTCCTCTATATAATCGTAAGGAATACTTTTATACACGAGAATGAAATTTTCGCGAGGTCATTGTCTCGCGTAATTACGCGAAAATAAAGTTCACGCAAATAAAACATGATTTACAGTAATGTTGGAATTTTATTTTATTTTAGCAAGAAAATGGAGAAGAAAAGCAACACTGGGGGTGAAGGAGTCAAAATGGGAGTTTGAAGTTGGAGAGCAGCTAGTGCCAAGGAACTTGGACTCAGAGGGCTTGTTGGAGAGTGCAGCAAATGTTAGTATCTAAGAAAAGGATAAGCAAAGAGTTATAAAGTAGGTTTTCAGCACTGGGCATGTGTGTAGTCCCTGCTCATAAAACTTTTAGGCTATCTGTAAAATAATGTTTGCTTGCCTTCTCCATGTTCTCCCAACACAGGTTAAAAAAAAGTTGGGTTGGTACGTAGGTGGGAAACTCTTTTTTTTTTCCCAGAAAATTTCAACATATATGTTGATGGAATCAAAAATTGAAGAGCAAAAAGGGGGAGAATTATGATATTAATTCCTGGAGGTTGAAAAAAGTTAGAGTCAGGCCATTTTTAGCCAGTCAGTTGGGAGAGGGCAAACAAACCATTTCTTTTTGTGTTACAAACATGTACGGTTGCACCTCTAAATAAAATGATACACTGGCACTGAATTTGACTGAATTTAAAAATGAATACTTGAGAAAAGAAAACTTTTACCTTTGTTTTCAGCCTTTTGATTTGTAAGATATTTAATTTTTTTTTTCTTTTGTAGCCAATTTTTGCCAGAAAAGACACAGCTGTATCATTTCAGTGGAGAATCAGAAACTTACCCTACCCAATAGAAACATACAATGTAACTGTTGACCCTGAGAATAGGACAATTACCATTAGAACCACTAATAAAAAGTAAGTGATTACTTTCTAAACAACGAAAAATGTGAAAAAAGAAACATAAAATAGGGTGACTTTTGGTAATGATTAAGAGTATTTATTAAGACAAATTGTGTGCAAAATAATAATTTTTATAACTTTTATATGATGGATATATTTGAGTACAGTATGCATTGTAATCTCAAATGTTTTCCTGGGAATTTTTTTTAACTTTTTGATGTAAATATATAATTTCACTGCAAATTGTAGTCATGAAATTAAATAAACAGCTGCAGAAGTGGGAAATGAAAGCTTATTTGCATCTGATTAAAGAATTTATTGAAGAGGAGAGAGAATTTCTCACAGTAGAATATACTTGTAGGTATTTTAAGAAGTTCTCTATACCAGACATGGACAGAGCACAGCTACCTCTTGAACAAAAAGCACTGAGTATAGCACATGCCAACAATACCCTCATAATAACAGTAAGTTTCTGTACAGTTATATTTACATACTGAATATAGCACATGCCAACAATACCCTCATAATAACAGTAAGTTTCTGTAGCATTTATATACTGAGTATAGCACATGCCAATAATACTCTCATAATAACAGTAAGTTTCTGTACAGTAGTATTTATATTAATAGGTTAATTTTTCAATTCTGTTCAGTTGATTGGAATAATATGGTAATACCAGAAATACTGTAGATCACTGGGCTGAGAAACAACACATTTTTTGTGCACAATAAATGTACAGTTTTTTCAATGGGTGGCTTGTTACTTAAGCTCTCTGGTCATCCATCCCAATTTTATCAGACCAGCAAACTACTAATTTGCAGCCATGTTTAATATAATGTATTAAAAGTACTCTACATAAACATGATAAACTGAATAGATAAAATGGATAGTGGAGAAGTTTATTTTTGTGTATCAAAATATTCACACATTAAAACTGTAAATGAACTATTTATAGTACAAGAAGCCTAAGGAAATTCTACAGATGGAAAAAGAAATCCAAGAAGAATTCAAGAAGTTAAAGGCAGCAAAAGATGGTGATGTAGACTGCACACCTAGTTGATCAAATTATTCATAGGCCAAAGGTCAACTTCCAAGTCATGTGATCTCAGAAAATCTGTGATGCATAACAACTGCTGATGAAGGAAATAATCTGAAAAAAAACTAAGGACTGTTTCGGATGATTTACTCCAGTAAGAAAAATGACAGCTGACCTGTCAAACTCATTAGAATTGCAGGCCAAGATTAATGCAAAAAAAGGTTGAATATTTATTGATGCATTTTGTTTTTGTTAATGGTCTATTTATTCCATGTCTATATATTTTTATTTTTTTAGAACTGTCAATTCATTAAAATTTTGAACTAATTCATCTTTGCAGAATGCAAGGACATTTGCATGTACTTTGTCTTAAGTGCTTCTGAGAAGAGAAAAAATAAAATGTTAAATCTCCCAACTCCTAAGGAATTGTGTGTTGTATTGGAAAGTAGCATCACCAGCATTGTTTGTGAAATTATAAAAGGTGATGATAATGAAGTACAGTTATCGATCTCAAAAAATATATATAAACAATACTAATATGTAAAGAGCGCACAAAACATAGACCCCTTGAAATTTAATTCCAGAATTGGGATGAAGTGCCTAGCAGGAGAAAGCATCCCCTGTTGACCATTTTGAGCCCTATGTATTGAACAGGTAGACTTACCTTACCCTAGTCAAATTCCACTTTATTTCTGCTCTTCCTTGATGACAAAGGTGTTCCAATGTATGTTCAATCATATGTTGATAGTTCATTAAGAACTAGTACAATATTAAATATACTTAGATTCTTATTGTAGAATATAGTATCCCGCATGGTCCTGATATACAGGCAATGTTTCAGTGTTTGTGAGGCAGTATGATGCAATACTGTGAAATTACCCATTTTTGTAAGAGGGAGGGTTGATTTTAGTTGTTTTCGAGGCATGGAGAGACCGACAAATTTAATACCACCACCAAATTTTAAATTTCATATGCATTACACCGAAACATTCTCTCTCCAACCATAAAATCAAGTCTACAAAATTCAATATATATATTTCCTTAAACCTCCAAACAAAATACAATGACCTTTTCAGCAAATACAATTTACCATTGAGTCAAATGCTGACTGACGTCTTTCATACTAATTGTTAGTCTATTATATTTACACTTAATTGACGATGGATTTTTGTCATTTCCCAATCATGACAAGGAGCACACAGCGGATGTGACCGGTCAGCAGGGGATGCTCACTCCTCCATGGCACCTGATCCCACCTCTGATGTTTTGGAGGTCCATGTTTGCTCGACTCCTATTTTGTATTGTTTTATTAACCTTGAATATTGTTGGTTATCTCTATATGTTTCATGTAACTTGTTTACCCAACTGTGCCACTCCCACAAGCCCAGCAGACCATAATCTAAACAAAGTAGTGTTGGCAACGAGTACCCGGTTAACCGGTTAACCGTCGAACGATGCGAGTATCGGTTAGTAAAACTGCTATTCGGTTACTCGCATGAAAAAAAAAATCTACAAAGAAATGCATATAAAATGATTGTTTTATAATTTATAAATGTATATACTTACACATTTCCCTAATTTTAGTTACCGTTAGACTTGATCTAATACATGGTTGCAGTAAATCAAATTGTTTTGATTAGTTTTCACAGTTTATATAATAGCTTTGATTGCTTGGGGGTATACAACTTTTGAAGGCCTGAGTTATGATTACCTCATTTGATAATTTAATGAGATGCCGCCTCAGACAAATTAATTATTGGAGTGTAACTGTAAGAAAGAACAGTTGATTCAAAATCTCAACAAATTAAGTATTAATTACGGAGTATGTAGATAATTATTATTCTCCTTGATAGCGACATATTTCGGGGGCTGAAAAGGAAAGCATAAGGAAAGCAATAGTGAGACCGTGATTGACGATGTCTTTATTTGTCTTCTTCATGTGTCAAATTTCTTATTTTCTTTAATCTAAAATCAAAATTCGTTGACAATATCGCATGTGTTTATTGTAAATATAATGCCCATATATATACAGTTTTTTTGTATATTACTACTACCGATAAGTAAAGCATAAGATGAATAAAAGATGTGGTTGCTTTTACGAAAAATCATCCGAGTAACCGGGTACTCGATCGGAAGATGAAGCGAGTAACCGGTTACTAAAAATCGTCCGATTTGCCAACACTAAAACAAAGTTGAATATGCATAATGTGGGAATGGCTGAATTTACGTCTCCATGTGCTTCTGTGGGAAAACTTTTTTGCAGACACCAGCATATCTGTTAATAAAATTGTCATGTTCATATAAAAAAAAAATCAAGAGGAGGTTCAGATGAAGAACAAACAAGGGCACCGCAAAGTGGAGTGTACACTCACAAAGAGCATGTCTACATTTCACAGACATCTGACCAATCACAGGAGTCTGAAGTTTTTATCACACAAAAAAAAAAAAATCTGGAAAAAAAAATTCCCACCCCCAACTAACAAAAACACATGTTTTTTTTTAGTTGAGGGTGGGAATTTTTTTTCTGCATTTTTTTTTTTTTTTTTGACGATAAAAACTTCAGACTCCTGTGGACCAATGCATAATATTAAATTAATAGATAAATCTCTAATTATTTATGACAAAATTTTACAAAATTAAAATATTTATTGTTTTAACATACAAGTAACGATGTATCAAAATCTTGCAATAAAAAGCAGTACATCACTGTAAAACCAATAACTCAGCAACAGCAGGAAAAAATAAGTAAATAATATCATATTATGCCAATATGTCTAGGAATATAGTAACATCAGTTTGAATTACTTCTATGTTTGATGTGGGAAAAGTCTGTTAGGTATTCTAAAGACAGGAATGAGTAAACAACTGTGTTTGTGAGGCTTGGTATAACGTCAATTACAGCCTCATTGTGAATAAATCCATACATCAGCTGAACGGGACGCGCCACCAAGATCCCAACACCCATGTAAAACAGGACTATCTGAACAGTGTAATTCATTTTATGGCAGCGATTGCAGAATGAGTTGGAATTAGCACAGGATTTTAGAATGTTTATGTTCCAGAATGAGATTCCTGAAAAAGAAAACAGCCATTTTTATGCATACATATATGTTCAAAATACTTAATTTTTGAAGGTTGTATTCTAAGGGAAACAATCCTTCTGCTCTCTATATACATGTAGACATGAGGAGGATGGTTTCAACAAGGTTGAAGATAAAAAAAATTAGGCAAATTGTTTTAGTTTACAATGCTGAGCAAAATTAGAAGATGCACTTCAAATTTAAATTTATCAACTTAAACTCAAGGTCCACAGACCTCTAACAAGGGAGATGACTTTTACAATGAAATAACTGTCAAATAACCATCACTTACAACTCTTGGAAAATTAAAAGCAATAAAGTATGGAATGATAAACCTTAAAGTATTGTCTGTCATTGCTTGGTCATTTTATTTTATGTATGTGAGCAAATAATGAGTGTATACCTGTGTCACTGGTAGCATTTATTACAGCAATCCAGAAATAAAACAATGCAATTGGAAGATAAAACACTGCATACTCCATCACAGTGTATAAACAATTTATAACCACGTCATTCCTACATACAGTAAAATAAACTTGTACATCAGTTGTCAAGTTCATGGATGCCGTCTGTTGCAGAGATTTTTCAGGATTTTGCCATATAAGAAGAGAAACAGATAACAGTGAATATAAAATCACAGCCCTTTTGATGAGCTTTTTATATGGTATTAAGGTTCCAGTGGAGATGACATATTTTGTAATGATGGTAAAAAATATAGCGTTGGCAATTAACGTTGGTACATAAAAGTCCCGACATCCATCGTCCTTGGGTCGAAGGCTCGAGATCTGCATCAAACGCTTGAAGTACCCTAACACAGAGGCGCAGTACAGTTCGTGTACAAGACCAGTTGTGACAATGACTACAGTTATCACAGTGTGTTTACAATCATCCAGCATCAGGAACAACAACACCAGGAAACCCGCCGAGAGAGTCCCGAACAGCACCAAAGACTGCAGAATCTCCACCACAAAAAATGTCAGCTCCATGTTTGATGTTTACTCTTCCTCCTCATACCATTAATTTGATTTTTTTTCAGGGGTTGTCTGGTCTTCTGCTAAAGAAAGGAATACGGAAAAGCATAAACAATATGTATAAGGTGATTGGAGTTTTCTCTAGTTTTATGGACTTGTAAAATTCTGTGGTGATTAAAAATAAAGATACTTTAGGCCATATAAAATTAATCTTTAGATTCTCATCCCCGCCCGCCCCTCTCAAAATGTCCCGCCCCGATGTTTTTTATTTTGATTTTTTGGGTATTTTTATTCAGTAAGAATTTGGGTCAAAGTTTAAGAGTTATCTCCTGTCTGTATTAACTCTTTACAACTTACTGAACTGTTATGCAACATACACTTAATGTTCACGTCATAGAAAAAGAAATTTACCATTTCCCCGCAAGCACCTTATAGCGTGGTGCAAGTTTCTCTAAAATTTAGCGTAAATTATGTTATGACGTAGAGTTTTAATACAAATATGACTTTTCTTATTTTATAAGATTTTTGCAAGAATAAAATAGAATGAAATTAGCATTAAATTAAAGCTTATATGAACTTTTTAAAGTGCGTGAAAAATGCGTGATTGCGGGGAAACGGTATATGCGTGATTTTGCGTTAGAAATAGGAAATGGTATATGCGTTAAAATGCGTGACTGCGGGGAAGGGGGTTAAAAGTCGTGTGCCGCTATTTATAGCAAAAACGCCATGTGAAGAATGGAGAAAAATCGGCAATAAAAGCAGTTTAAATGTGTAAGGAAAAGATAATTTGTCAGTATAGAGAAGACAGAGAAGAAAAAATAGCATAAACACATATAGATACCATCACTGGCAGGAGCAAGTATGTAGAGAGATTGTAACTACCTAAGTAAAAATAGACGAGGAAAATGACACCTGGTCAAGTTCTATATGAATAACGATCTCCAGCTGTGTGACTTAGCTTTGAAATAAAAAAAAATCTACAACATCGTACAGGGTTCGACACTAACGCTAGCCCGCTGGCCCGGGACAACTGAATATTGAGGTCGGGCTACCAAACATGTCTTTAAACTAGCCCTGCAGGGCTACAGTAAATTTTAACAATTACTAAGAGCAAGAAAATAATTATAATTTACACACAACATACCTGATAATTGTTAAATTTATTTTCAAACATGTTTTATCATCATAATTATTATTTTTGTAAGTCAAAATGTAAACTTAAAGGGTGAATCGAAATACCCTAAATGATTATAAATATTGAATTTTTTGAATAGAAAAATGTCTTAGGTACAATCATAGAGTGACATATAATTTTTACCCAAAATACAGCCAGCATGCAGGATATTGCATCTCTATTTTCAAAATTTCCCGGGGGAGGCCCCCCGTACCCCCACCAGCAGGAGGGGGAAACCCCCTCCCGCACCTACCCCCTCGTCGCTTCGCGACTCGGCCACCAGCCTTCGGCTTTTGGACAAGTAATACATGAACAGGGCTAGTAGAAATTAGAAATGGCTAGCCCTGCTGACAACTATGGTTTTAAAGTTAGTGTCGATCCCTGTCTTAGACAGACTTAAGAGAAGGCCTATATTTTTCAGTAGAATAATTATTAGAACATTTATATAGATTTTGCAAAATAAGAAGTCACGCATACACAATTTATTGGTATCCCCACCTCATTTTGTTCAGGGTGTGCCGTATAATGTGTACTTGATAATTTGTTAATTAACAATAAACATTTAACTTTTAAAGCAAAAATTTTCTTTAAATATTTAAAAGAATATGAAAAGAATTAAATCTATTCATATTTGCATTAAGGTAATGAAAAAAATGTGTACGGGGCGTCCATTGTTTTGTTGATACTTAGCCTATATATATAAATTAACAATTATAAAAAATAAAAAATAAAATCCGCCCACCCGCCCCAATTTTTTTGCAAATTAGGATGAGAATCTAAAGATTAATTTTACCTGGCCTTAAGGACCTTCAGTTCATACAAAATTTTAAATGCACTGATATCAACATGATCAACGTTAAAAAAAAGAATATATCCAACTTATTCAAATTTTTGAGCTAACAAATGCTAACAACTGAATCATTTTTATTGATACCAAATGTAAAACATGCATCTCTAGCAACAACTCGATCAATGTCATTAAAGTTTTCGCCTTCCACTGATCGTCCATAACATCTATCATATCTACAATATGCCAGGATAATAAAAAAGTTTATAAAAATACAGAGAAACTTCATTACAATACACAAAGCAAATACCTGTGAGTCCACATGAATCTACTTTCATTTTCAAAGAGCGGTTGTGAGGTAACTTTTAGATACATGTATTTCGGTCCGTACTTTTTTTGAGTTGTCCTAATTGTCAATTTCGTTTATGTTGTCAACATGCTTATTTGATGACATGTGAAAAAATATAGTGGGAGATCTTTTATTAATTTTAGCAACAAATTACATTTAAAAATGTGATGGGTCCGAAATTAAAGAGAGACTATACCAAAGAGAGACCCGCAAAAAACTGGTTCTTCAATCAAAAAAAGAGAACCAAATTTTTGCACAATGGAGAAAAAAGAATCAAGTAAGTATTTTACGATTCTTCAAAACTTAACTCACCAGAGTCTCTCAAAAAATATTTTTTTTTAATTAATAATGTGTGATTTAAGTTATTGACCAAGTGAAACACATCATTAAAATTAATATACTATGAAAATCAAGATTTAAAACTCCATCAAATCGAGGAAATTCGAAAGTGGTATGGTTTTATTGATGTGTAAAGTATTATTTTATAGATTATGAGTTTTAAAATAGTAGATTAATTTATTTTCCTATAAATAATTAGAATCTTGTAATATACTGAATCTGAAAACCCACTGGCTACATTTATACCACCAGTAAGATGACGAAATAAATACATAATTATTATTTGTGTGCATGTGTTTTTCATCAAATTTAAGCTGGATAATTCAACCTGATTAAGGTGCATCTCTGCAGTTGAATCAAGAGGCAGTAGCATAATCATTGCAAATATAAGTGACATCACAATGTTTTTAGAACACCGGATTACATGCACAAATTTTGTTAGGGCATTGACCAAATAAAGCTTTCAAATAGGTTTATTAGGTAACCTTTATTGGGTCAACATGGTCAATGCAAGAGGTAGCTGCAGGATAAATAAAATTTCACATTATTATTAAATTAATCCACGATTCCACATTGACATATTTTGTATAAAGGTAGAATTAAGGACCTCCAACAGAAGCGAGTGCTGGATGACGCGGCCCGCAGGAGAAGACAGAGGAAGGCGCTCGAGGCCCTGGAGCAGGATAATTTTCAGGACGACCCTCACGCTGACCTCAAAATGAGTAAAAAGGCTCCCAAGTTTGAGGAGTCGATGGAATCACCAGGTAAACAATGGCCGAGGCCAAAAATGTGACTTCACAATGTCCGATACCATTCATGATGAGGTCAGTAATCCACTAAGGATAATTAAGAAATACTTTTCAAGAGTTTTGAAAAATTGATAAATTTAACTCATGCAGGGAGAATCGGACGTATTAGTGTTGGATAATCGGGAAAATTTCATAATCGATAATCGGTCAAAATCGGAGAAGCTTAATCGATCAATGATCGACTTAATTGGTAATCAAGTACAAAATTCCATTTCTTTATAGCATTTATCATTTATAGAACAAACTAAAAATAAAATTTTATCAAGTTTATTCTAAAGACAACTTTTTGTTGTATAAGTAACAAAGAAATAGAAAAAAAATCAAATATTTACTCATAAAAACGAAAAATGTTTGTCATGACATCAGACTTTGCATTCCGCAGTTAGAATAATCTAACTGTGTCTCGGTACAAGTCCTCACCACAGTTAAAATACGTCCCATATATGTACTTGCAATGTAGCAAATCGGAGCGAATCAAGCTCCGAAACGATTTTGAAGAATATGAAAGGATTTGCACTGGAAATAACTTCCAAATTAATCAAAAAAACCTTTTTGAGATTGCTAATTCCTTTTATCCCAAAAAAAAATCCATCTAAAGACGAAAATCCAATGAATGTTCTCAACGTTTTTCTCTCACTTCAAATTTACCTGCCATGTTTACATTCGGAACTCTCTAGTTTGTCCGTAGTAAATGCACTGAGAACGAGTTATTGCCCGTGTTTCTTTTGCTACATTACGAATGGATAGAATAATCTGAATTTTATCGTTAAACCGGGTCCGTAGGACAATATTATTTTAATGATAGAACGTTCTATCTATGCATTCACTGGATATGGGTAAATTTCTAATTGATTGTTGTTAATTTCGTCTTCGGACGCCATTTTTGTTGACCACCTTTCGTTTTACATGTATTTTTAATGTGTACGTATTTGTTTTGTTCAAATAGTACAAGTTTATTTAGGCGAGTTTATTTGGGCGACAATCGATTATGAAAAACGTAATCGATAATCTGAATCGAACACCCAAAAACGATCGACAATCGATCGTCGGCGACAGTCGTTTCATCACTAGGACGTATTGTTTTAGTTATATAATTTTAGTTATATAACTAGGCTAGACTGAGTGCAACACCTGAGTGAAATACAAAATATACAATAATCATTTAGTTGTTGAATAAATACTATGCTTTTTCAGTAGAATAAGTGTCCTAGGATAAGGATACATAAATTTTCTTTGTTCAATATGTTTGTCTACTCGTCTAAATTATTTTTTTATATCTGTAGCACCAACAGGAAAGAAAAAGCGTAAAAGTAAAGCAGACAACTTCAAATTTCGATACAAGAAAAGTTTTGCTGCATTACTTGAAGAGGAGGTAATTTCAAAAGAGATTTAAAAATTCTCTTTGATTTTTTGGCCAGGAAATTCGTAAATACATGTATTATATTGTTTTGGTTAGTAGAAAATAATTCTTATAAAAATATTTGAGTCCAAATTTCAAGAGAATAAAATATGGAATTATTATTCATGAGGGATCAATGTTTGTGGATTTCATTGGTTCATGTCCAAATATGTTTATTATGTTTATTTTGAAAACATATTAATTCATTAAGTGTATAAAGAAGTTATACACAAAATAACTTCCCCACTAACAAGTAAAAATTTTGCTTGACCATAAAAATTGACCCCCACAAACTAAAATGGTTCCACATTATTTTAATGCATTTTACATTTCTTGTGAAACTGATATTTTTAAGGAATGTCTGATATTTAATTTTGTAATCTTCATGATTTTATCATTTCAGCACATGTTGAACAAAGATCCTCCAAACTACAACACAGCAGGGGTTCCCCCCTCGCGATTCCCCGACAGAAAGTTCTGTGCCGTTTGTGGATATCCTTTTTTATTTATCTGTGTTATGTATTAAGGTTCATAAACCCTCTGCTACATGTGTAACTTGTATAAATGTTGATTTAACCTTAATGATTTTCTGAGAAATAAATTTTATAAGTAAATTGCAAACAATTATTGCATAGCTTGTGGGGTAAAATTGGACATAAAAAAACTTCAACTTGGCAAATTTATAAACGAATAATAGACATTTGTGTCATCAAGAGTTATCTCTCTTATCAGAGTATCAATGAACCTTAAATGCTTTAAGCATCTGAATCAGTACCAAAAGAATAAGGTATTGCATGAAGAATGTAATCATAATACATTTCATCCACATGAATTTCACATGAAAAGAACAGATGAAATATATGTGAATTTTTTTTTTTACATGAAATTCTCTTTAAAGGTTAGGGATGTTTGATGCTTGTTATTATGACAATCTTTTAGTGACAAATATGCAATGAAAAATAATGCATCTAAGTCAGTTCTGAAAAGTAAAATTTTAATAAATGACATAGTTAATTAATTTTAAATTAAAGTACAATGAATATTTTTACAGTTTTTACCTGTCCAGACATATTGATAACAATATGAAGGATATTTTGTTTGAATTTTTCTTTGAAAAAAAAAGTAGCTTTTCAATCTTATAAGGTAGCTTTTATATTTTTATATTACTGTACAAAGTTTTTTCAGTTGCAAATAGATTAGCGATTTACAAATTACAATATACAGTTGTGTTTTCCTTAATGGTCTAACTTTTCCCTCTAATTACATGTGTGTACAGTGTACAGTTGTCTTTTCCTTAACAGTCTAACATTCCCCTCTAATTACACGTGTGTACAGTGTGGGGCCAGGTACTGTTGTGTGAGGTGTCTCGGCACACATCAGGATACAAGGTAGGAAGCTTCATTATATGTTGTTTGTAATTTCTTAATCGCCTTAAAAAACATCAGCATGTCCGGACATTTTAGCTATAGAACTGTAGCACTCTGGTTGACAAAAAAGGACATTCTGAATTTTCTCAACAGTCTGCAGAGCTAAATTAAGTTCTGCAGCCAAGAGGTCTTTTAGGATAAAGTCAGAGTTCATAAAGTAGATGTGCCATGATTTTTAATGCTAGATCTCTGGAAGTTCAAACTCTCAAACTCGGTACCCCTGGTATGTGGGTTTCATATAGGGGTTATAACCTTTTGTTTTAACAAGGCTACAAAGTTTAATTTGTAGCATAATTTTTTGCTAGATGGCAAAGTTTTTTAAAGGCTATTTCATATGTGCGTGGTGCAATGGTTCGAGCATCTGCTCGAAATTCGCGAAGTAAGGAGTTGATCCTTACTTAACGGGTTCAAATCCCCAATGGCCCTGAGTACGTACATATGTACAAGCATATGACAAAATTTGCAGCTTTCCACTGGGAAGTGGTAGCATCTCCATATGAATGAAAAATTCTCGAGAGGGACGTTAAACAATATACAATCAATCAATCATATGTGCTCTTTCTATTGGCATTAACATCAGATTTGATTGTAAAATTTAATATATCAGTGTACATTTTTTTTTTATTTTAAGGTGCCTGAAGTGGACGGCCTGATGATCTCTTTCTTTCTATAAGGAAACTGTGCCCTCATGGAATCAGTTGACTGAAAATATAAATGGATGGCAAAACACTGCTGTGATAGACAAGACATGTGCTTCACAAAATCAATCCTTGGAGACCTATCGTCACAGAAAGAAAGCCATTTGGTGAAGCATGTACAAACTGAGAGCTGTTCACATCTTGGACAGAGTCAGAAGTGGGGCAGTTGTTTTTCTCATTATAATATAGTGTGTCTATATGCCCTTAACTGAAAGTGAAAATCAAAAGATAAATTATTGTAATTGATTACTTTAGCTGACAGTTTATTTTTATGTAGGTCACTTTCAAAGACCCATTGGCTACTGTGCTCACCTTAATCATGATGAAAAATAAAAATGTAATGTTGTGACTAAGCATATGCCAAGATATGTAAAATTGTCATGTTTTGAATAATAATTTTTGCATATAAATGTTGCAAATCACAAATTTAAAGGTCATAGTGTTTTTTTAAAACAATAATAACATCCCTAAATATCTGTATGTGTGTGATTTATTTCCACGGGGGGGGGGGGGGGGGGGGGCATGCTTTATGCACTCTTCTCATTTTTGTTTTGTTTACAGAATGTTTTATATCAACCACTTGTAAATTTTACCTTTTGCATTCTTCTCATGTAGAAGCTTCTAATGAACTCTGCTTCATGAATGTACAAACAGGTAGGCAAGTAAGTTAGCACAACTAGTGCACATTGGGATTGAATCCAACAGTTTGGTTTCTTTAAAAAGCCAAGTGCCTGTGATTCACCTATGAAAGCCTTCCTTTGAGAAATATATTTTGTGTAGGCTACATTACAATAATATAAACTTAGATGAACATTTTGTTTTAAAGGCTGTGCTATTGTTACTTTGTTGTTACAGCTTCATGGTGAACAATTTACATGAAATCTATTTTAAATTACACATTTTTCCAATACAGCCAAGAAACTTCTCTTCAGGTATTTCTTTTGTATTTTTATTAGAACACATGCATATTGCTTTTTCCATATTCTGATATTGATAACTTTTGAGCTCACCTGAGCCTTTGGCTCAAGTGAGCTTATCTGATCAAAACATATCCATTAACTGTTGTCATCATTGTTGTCATCTTCATTGTCATAAACTTTTGAAATTTCCTCTTTTCCTCAAGAACCACTGGGTCACTTTCAACCAAACTTGCCACAAAGTATCTTTGGATAAAGGGGATTCAAGTGTGTGCAAAAGAAGGGCCACACCCTCTTCCAAGGGGAGATAATTATGAATTAATGAAAAAATAATGGCACAATTTCTAAAATTTTTCTCAAGAAACACCGGGCCAGAAAAGATGAAACTCATGTGGAATCATCCTCTGGTAGTGTAAATTCAAGTTTGTTCAAATCATGAACCCTGGAAATTGGATGGGGCCACAATGGACGATCAAAGTTTAAAATTGGAATATATAGGAAAAATCTCAAGAACAGCAAAGCCATGATTGGTGATATTATTATGGAAGCATCCTAAGGTAATGTTGATTCAACTTTATGATATTATTATGGAAACATCCTAAGGTAATGTTGGTTCAACTTTATTCAAATCATGACCCCCAGGGGTAGGGTGGGGCCACAATTGATGATCAAAGTTTAATATAGGAATTTATAGGAAAAATCTGAAGAAAAGCCATGATTGGTGATATTTAAATGGAAGCATCCTCAGGTAGTGAAGATTCAAGATTGTTCAAACCAGAACTCCATTGGGGTAGGGTGCATCTGCATGTAGTTAAGATTCTTATTTTTCAAATCGTGACCCTCGGGGGAGGGGCCACAATGGGAGATCAATTTTTAGAAAGTAATATGTAGGGAAAAAAATCTTTTCAATATTTGTATGCTATTCATGTATTGATATGGTGGCATTTTCAAGTAGTATCCCCCCTTCCTCTCCTATAGCTTTTAAACTTTTCAATACTGAACTGATTTGCGCTTTACAAGCCCATGTGCTCAGGTGAGCGATGTGGCCCATGGACCTTTTTGTTTTAATATCTGCATATACATGGATGTTAAAAGACGTAAAAGATTTTTTGAATGAAACTCTGGTCTGAGATTAGGACTAAGGGCGCTGTGTTTATATTCATATTATGGAAATTAATATGCTGGCGGCAGATTAGGCACAGGCATGTAGACAAACAAAAAAAATAGGAAAATTGATTGCCCAACTCAAACATCCTGTTTGGAGGGCTTGGGTGCCCATCTTCTTTTGTAAGCAAACTTTATTCACACATTGCCACATTATCCTGATCCTGCTGTAACAAAAGGTGTAAGGGAGACCAGCCTTCCATAACAAAGTATTGCCCCACCCCCCCACCCCTTCACCCACTATACCCCCCCCTTCACCCACTATACCCCCCCCCCCCCCAATACTACATGGATGAAGGTTTTAGAAAATGGCGGTTAGCAAGCTGTATATCTGCAGTGAATGGAAGAGATTAAATCAATCTAGGAAGAAAACAATATTGATGCTTTGTGTTGTATTATTTTCAAAATAATGTAATGTAGATCAGATAAAACAAAATCTTCACCAGGATGTCACTTGTGCATTGATAGAGTCCGTCGGTACGCAAAAGAACAGCATATGTTTAGGGAGAAAATACAAAGCATTATTAAGGCTAATTATAATTCCTTACGGTTGACTATTGACAACCAATTTTATTTGATATTTTAGCATTCTGTCGACTGACATCTCTTTTCTCCTTTTTTCAATGAACGTGTTCTAGTTCTTTCTCGCTGTTTTTCTATTATTATTTTTTTTTTGGTTTGAGGGGTGGGGTAATCAATGATAAATAATATACAGGCACGTAGCAATTTTTTATATATTTTTTCCCTGAACATTACCTTATCTATTGAAAATGTTAATTTAATGGTTGGTTGCCCCACCTCCCCCCCCCCCCTACTTTTTACCACAGTAAAGTGATATCAAGGAAATGTAGTATTAAATGTTAAAAAGAAATTGGAGGTGAAAGGAAGTTGGCATTGAAAAAAGTTTGCTTGTCAACTTTTACATGTACGTAAAAAAAATTCTTTGGCTGCCCCCCCCCCCCCCCCCCTTTCAAGAACGTTGCCACGTGCCTGGTATACACATGTAAATGACTGTTAGTATTTTTTTTTTAAATTTCATTGAAAATTTAAACAGAAATCATCCTATTTTTATTAATTTCGAAATATGCCTTGGGAAACACGTATCAATATCCTCACGGTTACATAGGTTATTGAGGGGAGGATATTGACCTTGTGGAAAATAACAATTAAATTTGTTTAAAACTAGATCTTTGTATATTTTTTCCTCAAAAGATATGTAGTACAAAGTTGGGTTTTTTTTCAAATGGGAAGGGCATTGCTTAACAAGGAAAAAAGATCAGTCAAAAAAAGCCAGAAAATTAATGTTTGAACCAAAGAAAAAAAAGAAAGAAAAAATTAATTAAAAACTTAAAATGCATGGAAAACCCAATTTATTGGCAGGAAAAATAATCCTTTAAGTGTTTTCCTATGGTATTATGTTACATGGTGTAGTGATATGATGTGTGATACATGTATATGTTTTCTAATACTTAAGAAATTATTGGCGATTCATTACTACCAAATTTGGATATGATATGACGTATAGTAAAGAGTTATATATGACAGCGATTTTTCCGAACAACCCTCGTTTTTATATATAATAAAATGGAATTACATGTTAAAAAAAAAAGATATGCCTCTAAGTTTCACAGATTTTACAATCTTATTGATCAACCAATCACGTGATGACAAAAACAAAGTCAGCGAAAAAGGATACGCGTATATATATATAGTGATAAATTAATACTCCTATAGAAGCTAACGAGAAGACAGAGCGTGGTAAGGGTATAAGGTAAGGATTTTATTAGTCTCACGTGAAATTACAAGTTCATTTTTTCCCCTAATTGTATACCGGTACTGAGAATCGAATAGCCTTAATATTATATTTGCAGAATCATGTTACCTGTAAGATTTTTCAAAAATAAAAAAAGTCATTTAATAGGTATGATGTATATGCGAGGGGTTGTCCCAGAAAAACGCGAACATTTTCAACATCTTTTGCTTCTTTAAGACTATCAAGGTAAATATTGGCATTTAGAAAAAAAATTGAATGTTGCCTGAAAATTTCAATGAAATATCTCTATATAAACATAGGCCTATGACGTCCTGCTCCAGTCTTTTCAGTTAGTCTTCATTTTAGTGGTCTATTCTCTTCTATCGGAAACCAGTCAAATCAACTTAAAACCCTTTTAACTAGATATAAATCTGTTTCCCATACTTATGTTTTTTTTATCGTTAACATCTTATTTCCTTTTTTTTTATTTCCCTTTTTATTTATTATGTACAGGAGTCATATCCCGCTCTGACAATATGATGTTGTTTGATAGTTTGGTGCTCCACATTACCACCAAACGTCACCATTTTTGACAATGTCTAACTTAAAATGCTTTGGTACATATCGATATCGTTATATATTTTGTCATTAATAATGTCATATGACAAATAAATGAATTTTTAAACACAAGTACACCAAATTGTAGAATACTTTTGTCGATAAATTTTGTGACATTATATTTCCGTAAAGCCTGATAACAAAGAAAACTTCATGAATTGACAATGCTATTTGTAAAGTTCAAAAAATTGTCATGCGCCGACCACCGATATTCAACACCCTTTAAATGTTGTGCATATGACATCACAGACCCATATAGTATTTTGTCAAAATAACAAAAAGACCATTTTCAAACAACATGCTAAAAATTATGTTTTTGTTGAATGGTATTTGATATATTCAAAAAGTTCGCGTTTTTCTGGGACAACACCCCCCCTCCTCCCGATATGTATCATTAATAGTAATTTAGGTCCTTAATGATCAAAATTCGAGGAAAGCTAGGTCATCGAAACGCACACACATCTATTCAATCTCAAAGTCGTGGTTAATGCTCTCTCTCTCTCTCTCTCATTCAAACGCTTTCTCTCCACCGTCCAAGTTACGAGGCCGCGGTTGAATTGCTGGAGAAGTAATATGTAATTTGTTCGGAAAGTTTGCAGACCATGTTATTTTTTGATACATCATGTACTAGTATACGCGGTTTTGAAGAAATTTAAAATGAGCACATTATCATGATATTATGTAAAAATATTTTTTGTGTGTAAAATGTGTATGTTTTCATTCCTTGTAATTTGATAGAAGGTCAAAAAAAAAAATCCCTAATACATTTCATTCAAAATGGACCAATATCCACACATCATGCATGGACAGATAGTAATCGCAACTTCACGGGCCTTTCCGTCTAGCGGAAAAGCAATTTTTTTTCCGACCTCTGACGGAAAGACCCAAGATGATGCGACATTGGAACACATAGGTGACCTGCAATAATGTTTGCCAGGCATAAAGTGGGAACTTTTTGGCGTCTACTAAAATCCCTTATTTGTCCAGATAACTTCTCCAGCAGCTTTATATATCCGAAATGTTCATCTTACTTGAGTTTATTTTTTTTGGACAAAATATGAAAAAAAAAATTAATACCCATTCGGCAATCCCCATGACAAAAATTCCAGCAAGTTTACGAACTTTGTTATTTTTAGGCAAAATATTGCAAATAGTGTACCCCATCGTCGCAAGCCACGAGTTCTGTGTCCATTCTATTCCTACAAGTAATAGCTTGTCAGTTGCAATTCTGTTTACATTGGGAGGAGGGGGGGTTAAATTATTTCACAAGAGTGAATTATGTATATAGATATTGCACAAAACATCATGCATTCATTTTAAGTTGTATGCTATATACTCAACAGAGCAAATGGAAAAAGGACAACTTCTAGGAATTCGTGCAAGTTCTAAGTCACCGATAGAAAAGGATAAAACCCTTGTCTGGACTATATTTTTATGATTTGCGTTAAATAAAAACTTTCTCTAGCTGATCTACTGCACAAAAAATCTGAAATCTATTCATTATTATTTTTTTGTTTTTGAAAAATCTGTTCAATTCTTATATGCTCATGCACAGTTTTGGTCTTTGTGTATAGTTGGAATTGTCGAGGTAATGCAAAATACATTTTCATTGATTTCTAATTTGTTTTCTGTTTCCTCTTTTCTCGTTAAAGGTAATAGATTTTAATATTTTAATTATTCAGACCACTTTGCAAATATAGAACGTCAAATACTGTTTTTTTTTCTTCTCTCCATTCTTTTCAATTGTAATGTACCATATCACTTTCAGATACCAGTACTATACGTTTTGAAAACAGACATTACAGAACAAAATTTTACAAAATATAGCCAATTATCACTCCCTTGAGCACAGTAATTTTTATATTTCAAAAGACAAGTTACATGTGGTATTCAGCAAGCAAGAATACACTGTAGCTATTTTATGAAATATTTTACATGTAATGCACATCAATAGAAGCAAATTCGGAAGGTAAACAAACTCAGTGTCGGGGGAAATCCCAGCCCCTTATCAATGAGATCTTGCGGCTCTCACAAGCAGCAAAAGAGATTAAGTTTCTCTGACTGGAGTGTGGTATCTGCATCATGCATTGAAATTTGGTTATATTCATTTGAAAGAACCAGGGATGAAAAATGTAGTCTGACATTTTGGAATCTGTCGCATAACCAATATGTGTTTTTTCTGTGTGTATGTGTAAAAAACCACTAATTAGCATGGAAATACGAAAAGGTGGGTTCAGAATACAGATGACAGGTTGACAAAGTCAGAACGAAATGTGATAATAGAAAGGATGGTGTCAAACTTATTGATTCAGTTCCTGGAACCAAACTGACGTTTTGAAACGTAATGCTAAGATTCTATGTGTTAGAACAGATAATGGCGGCTGAAAAGGCAAAGAAATTCCAGCAGGAGGGAAACCAGAGGGATGTAGCAGCGTACGCCCAGAATTATGGGGCCCACAGAGAGGGAATCTCGATGAAGGAAGTAGCCGATTACTACACAGAATGGGCCAACTCTAATAAATATGACGTGGTAATTGTTATTTCAAAAGTCTGTTCATTTTGGGTACATTTTATTGAATTACATATGTAAAAACATTCTGTGTATAAAGTGTAATGCAATACTCAAATATTGTTTCGAAAATATTTATCTTAATATAATGTATTTAAATTATATGTATAAAAGGGGTATCATTATTATCTTATTCATTAATGTACATGAGTATGATTTTTCTTAGAATTTAGCGAAGTGTAAAATTAAAAGAAACCTTTCATGAAGGGCTTTGACCCCATAATTCCGTCATACATGCATTCATAAGAGTTTTGGTTGTGCATAGAAAAATTATTCAGATAAAAAATGAGCATTTGGTTTTTCCTTTTGTAAAAATTTCAAGAATAATAAAAATTTCTTCAGATCATAACTTTGGTAAAATTTGATCGTACATGCAGCTGTACAAGAATAACTAAAGTTCGAAATATCGAAATATCTGACGTTTCCCTGGCTTTTTTGAACGATTTTGATATTTAACGTGCGAGACACAGACACTTGTTTCGTATATGGGGCACCCCCTACTTCTTTGTGGAAAAAATAAGGTGGGGGTACCCCGGAAACGAAACAAGTGCCCATGGTACAAAACCCTCCATGTAAAAATCCAGGGAAAGTTAAGATATTTCGGATACAGAATGATCTGTATGCCTTTAATTGTGTATAAGTATCTAGGACCAGACCGGTATACCAGTATGACCTGTATGACTTTTATTGTGTATATAGGATCTGGGACCAGACCGGTATCAAGGACCAAAGCTGGCCGCTGAAAGTCTCTGTGACCTGATTTCTGAACATCGTGAGAGTGTTAGAATTCTAGACATTGCTTCTGGAACTGGATTTCTTGGACAAGAGGTTAAGCACAGATCTAATTTTGTTTTCATTCCTAACCAAGTTATTTTTCGAAATCTGTGTGTTTTGGCATGGTATCAAATTTAACAAGTTTGAAGGGGATAGAAATTAACTTTTTCTATTCGAGATTTTCTGCAAGAAATCGTATTGTTTATCAAAATTATTTTGCAAGTAAATATATCTTATTTTTTTATATTGAAATAAATTTTATTTCATTTTATTAAAACATGGTGGGTGCATTATGCTTCTCAAAAGAGAATAATGGTGTTGTCCTTTACTTAGAGCATCTTTTGCTTTATAGCTCTGGGACAGAGGGTTTCGCCTAATTGACGGCTTAGACCCTTCAGAAGGAATGATTGAGGCGTCCAGGAAAAGAAACGTATATTCCAAGCTCATCTGTGATTTCATGAGTGACAAAATGCTCAATGTTCAAACAGGTATTCATAAAATATCACGGAAAGTATACCTTAATACATGTATGTTTATGATAATTTTGGATATTCTTGAATTTGACGAAAAAAATAGTACATTTCTCGGATTACCTTGGACTTTCAGGAGGGCGTGGCTTTCTCGACACTGCGTAATTAGTGTCTCTCAAATGGCGAAAAGATTCTCATTGGTTTAGAAATTAATAACATCAACAACTTTAAATTGCTGTTGACAACGATGAGAAGACTTAAGCCCCGCCTCTTTGTCATACGAAAAACTATCATTGGATCATTTCTACAGTCGTTGACATTCGCCGAAATGTATATTTAGACCGTGAGTGTAAGGCTATTTAATTTCAGACGCTAATTAGGTAACGTCGAGAATACCACGCCTTACTAAAAGTCCAAGGTTGATTGAGATTTGTACTATAATTAGTTTTTATCTTAAAATGAAGCATTTCCCCTCCTGTAGATACTTATGATGCAGCTGCCATTGCAGGCGGTATGGGGGAGGGACACATTCCATGCAATGCTCTGTACGAGATGATTCGTATTGTAAAACCTGGTAAGTCGTTCTTCCTGGTTCAAAGCAAAGTCCAGTTGGTAAGATGCAATCATTGGTTTATTAAATATAGTAAATTCACTCCATTTGCAATCACTGGTTCAAAGTTAAACCGGTGAAAGATTCTTCATGGAAAAGTTTGGAAAAGGTGTCTTTTTTAGTTCATGTTGAAATATGATATTTTGCTCTTTATGAAAATCTGATAGGTTGCTTTTTTGTGGTGAATTCTGGAGAGCATATTACTAGTTTATTATGAAAAACTGCTTTTTCTAATTGCACGTAATAATCAATTGAATGGGTTATATTTGTAAAGTTTTTAAAAATAAAATATGGAGTTAAAGAACGAAAATTAAGCTCTAAAGTCCTTTGAAATACAAGAAATTTGGATGAGAGCAAACACGGATCTCTAGAAACACCAGAAATGGGATCAGGTGCCATGAAGGAGAGAGAGTCCCCTGTGGACTGGTCTCACCCGCCGTGAATTCCTAATCAAAGCAAATCTGTAGACAATGCAGTGTGTAAACAATGGCCTAGGATAACGAACAGTATAAAAAAAGATGTTTTCTTCAGCTTACTATTGTTTGCAGCTGACTGTAAAGTTTCACGTTACGTCACGATCTAGTTGACAGCTGCACTCAAGGTAAATTGTACACGCCTCCTAACCGCAAGCTTTACGACTGGAACTTTCTTTTTGATTGGTTGCTCGTGCAACAGACTATTTCCCTATCAATGTTGATAATTTGAGTTGACCAATCACGTGAATTGTTTACGCTGGATGCATCTGATAAAAAAGATCGTGACGAAACGTGAAACTTTACAGTCAGCTGCAAACAATTGTAAATTGTAAACAGAGTGCCTTTTTGTTTTTTACGATATTTTACTGATTTTTGACATTTTCTGTATTGGTGGAATTGTAACTGTAAAAGCTTTATTTGGTTTGTGACATTTCTAAGTGCTTACCTTCTTTCTAACTTTGTAATCTTTGATATTTTCAGGTAGTTACAATATAACTGTAATCTTTGATATTTTCAGATTGATTTATTGTAACTTTAATGTCTGATATCTCTACGTGGATACATTGTAATTGTAATCTTTGATTTTTTTTCAGGTGGTTACATTGTAATTGATATTTCTGTGTGGTTACATTGTAATTGTTATCTTTGATTTTTCCAGGTGGTTACATTGTAATTGATATTTCTATGTGATTACATTGTAATTGTTATCTTTGATTTTTCCAGGTGGTTACATTGTATATTGATATTTCTATGTGGTTACATTGTAATTGTAATCTCTGATATTTTTATTTGATTACATTGTAATTGTAATCTTTGATTTTTCCAGGTGGTTACATTGTATTTGTAATCTCTGATATTTCTAGTTACATTGTAATTGTAATCGTTGACATTTCTATGTGGTTACATTGTAATTGTAATCTTTGATTTTTCCAGATGGTTACATTGTAAATGTAATCTCTGTGTGATTACATTGTAATTGTGAATGGTTACATTGTATTTGTAATCTCTGATATTTCTAGTTACATTGTAATTGTAATCGTTGACATTTCTGTGTGATTACATTGTAATTGTTATCTTTGATTTTTCCAGGTGGTTACATTGTATTTGTAATCTCTGATATTTCTAGTTACATTGTATGTGGTTACATTGTAATTGTAATCTTTGATTTTTCCAGATGGTTACATTGTAAATGTAATCTCTGAAATTTCTATGTGGTTACATTGTATTTGTAATCTTTGATTTTTCCAGGTGGTTACATTGTAATTGTAATCATTGATTTTTACAGGTGGTTACATTGTAATTGTAATCTTTGATTTTCCCAGATGGTTACATTGTAATTGTATTCTTTGATTTTCCAGGTGGTTACATTGTAATTGTGATGAGAGAAGAATATCTAGAACACGTGCAGGACTACAAAGACAAACTAGAACCATTAATGAAGGAACTTGAAATTTCCGGAAAATGGAGTAAACTATCCAGAAAAGTCGTACCAAATTACTCATTCCAAAATAATGGTGTCATTTTTATATTTCAAAAATGCTAATTTAAAATCAAAAAGATGGTAAATATCAAAAGTTTATATATTTGGAGGTATATTATTAAATATTTTTCGTTTGTGTTCAAAAATTTTGAGTAAAGACTTTCATTACAAAGTATATGTTTTATTGTATAACATGTATCAACGGTATATATTTTACTGGTTTATATATCAATAAATGGTTGAATACGAGTATTTGTCTTATATCCACACTATTGTGTTGCAAAATAATATTAGTGATCTCAGGATCTGTTGCCTTGACAACGGAAGCGACTGCATGCTGATTGATAATTACATCTTTTCTTTGTTACCTTCTATGTACCTTATAAACGATAAGAACACGTGTAATCTCCCAGTAAAATTGATTCAAACGACAAAGTACTGCAATGCTCTTGTATTGAACACGTGGAAACTAAAATAGGGATTTTATTTTTTTTTTTTTAGTTTTCAGCGATATTGAGAGGTCAATTAGAGGTCTTTTGTGACGAAGAGTATTTTTTCCCTGTTTTTCACATGATATACGTCAATTTCTTTTTTTTTTATATAGTAATAGTCTGTCATATCGACTAACAGTTATTTTTCCTTCATTATTTCATACACAAGTTGAAGTTTTGTCATATCGACTAGCAATTATTCTTTTCTATACTGATTATTTTATGAACAATGTCAGGTGGTAGTTTTGGTAACATACAGTACAGTAGTTTATCTAATTTCTTTTAATTTCCCACAAGAAAATCGAGATAATTATATTTGTATTGAGCTGATCAACATCATTAGTACATGAACAATGATATCATGACAAGGAGTGTCGAATTTCAAGCTAATTCTGAGGTTTTATATATACAACGGTTTTCTTACAGAAGAAACTGTCTCGTGAACAAAAAAATTAAAACAACGGCTGTACATATGTTAGATAAGGTTCGATAAAAAATAATTATGTTGACTTTTACCAGCATCTGTCAGCTACGTATTACGTAATACATCGCGTGATTTCAAACGAAGGAAACTGCTGAGCATCGAATAACAATAATTTGCATTAAGAAACCAGGAGGCATGATAGACATTCTGTCAAAAGAAGTAATAGATATTTTAAAACTTTTTTTAAAAATTGGTGTTGTCATCTGTTACATAATCCCATCTTTGATAAGTTCAACATTTTTTACTTCTGATAACCTTTGAACTGAAACCCGTCATCTGCTATGCTATATAGTTTCATATCTTCGATTATAAGGATTTTCTTATCATGCACATACGAGTAGTTTTTTTTTTTTTTTTAAAAAACTTAAAATATTTGAAGGAATATAGTTTAGCTCAATCTGATTAAAATCCTTTGATCCGCTCACAATGATCGCAACCTTGTGTACTAGTGATCTACATGCGGGTGGATCAAAGGATCTGATTTTAATCAGACTGAGTTCAACTGGGACTAGCTTTGTAGATTTCTGAGTTTTTTTCTGTTAATTCAGGCACAGTCTGCTCTACAGGTTTATGTTTCAACCAGGCACTTGATTCGCGGAAATTATACATGCCAGATTAAAACTTTCATTACAAAAACAAGTGCGCCGGTGACTGCAACTCATATAGCTGTGTAGAAAAATCACACACAACCACACACACATGCACACCCTCTTTAATAATAGAGATTTATTTTGATAATTATGATTTCAAGAAATTTAAATTGCTTGTTTTATTTACTTGTATTTTTATTATTATTAAACGAATTCATTATTTTTTCTTACTTAGTAAAGATTTTTTTAATGTAACTAAAATCATCCATATATGCTTGACATTTGAAAAATTAATAATTATAAAAACCTTATGTTTACTATATTTTTGTTCGTCATTTAAAAAAAAAGAAATATTAAAGCTGACTTTTGGAGAGAAAAAATATACCACGTATCAGGGTGAAATTATGTAGTATCTGATTGCCCAGTTTTAAGCTTACATGGAGTTCTTGATCTTTGAAATACCAAAAACTCTAGTTTATTTTAATTCGATTCAGAAGTAACCCGAAAGGGTACCATCGTCACACCCTCACAAAGGCTTGGAATTAAAAGACTGGGTACTTTTTGGCAATATTGCATGCGCGGATCTAACGGGGAACCGGACACCACCTCCCTCTCGAATTTGCAGAATTATTAAATGTATATAATAAACCAACCGAAAGTGACCTTGGATCCCCTAGGTAACGCAGACCTCACCTCGAAAACACAGATCTGTTGGTATAAATATGAAGCTTTAAATGACAATGAATTAATTCTCATAAACTGACAGAAGTACAGTGTTCAGAAAGATTACAAGTATAGTTAAACATATGTGAAAAAGAAAAAAGAGTACAAAGTAACAAAACTAACAATGAGCTAACCAGGAGAGCCAACTCTCTCAAAAATAATTTTTATAAATTTACACAGTTTTGTAAATTTAACTGAATTTTTTGTAAAAGTCAATGACAAACCTCCCACCCCAACCCTGACAAACCTCCCACCCCAACCCTGGAAATAGGTTTTTAACTACTGGAAAAGGAGTTAACTTTTTTGTTGCTACTCTAAGATGTATAAGGTGACCTTCAAGACTTTGATTTCAGAATCAGGTCGCGTACGCGTCGTAAGACAACAGTGCACTTCATTCTAAATGGTTATCAAGTTAAACCCATAAACCCAAACACAATCTCATTTTTTTCCAATTCATTTTGTCATTGCAGATTTTTTCCTTGGCTGTGTGATATTCCGTTTTTACATTTTTCATTGAAAGTTTATAAGTGACGTTAACTGAAAAAAGGGAAAATTAATTCAAATAATGAGTACACAATTCGAGAATTTTGTAACTCCAAAAGAGTTATTCTTCTTTACCTATGAGCAGATGTTTTAAGGATGTAGACCGCTTGTGGGGATCGATTTTATTACAAACAGATTGGGTATTTAAAGATAATAGCGACTACGGTTACAATTCAGGACCTCCTTGCTTTAAAAAGTTTCTTTTTTCCTTGATTCATTGAACTCTGAATAAAACTGCAAAACAGCACCCACATAGCTACAATAGTTACAGAGTAATTTTCATGAAGCCACTATAGCGATGCTTAAATCAACCCAACCCCTTAATAACGAATAAAATTTTCTTTTTTAAGTAATAATTTGAGGACCAATTTATTTGGCCCTAATTAAAATAAAAAGAAACACAAGATTTGTTTGCATAAAGGGCGATGCCACCGTATGGCAACAGTGGCAACTCATTGCCAAGGTCAAAGTTTTTCAAATGAAGGTCAACCTCCAAGGTCAAGAGGTCAAAATGTCGATACCAACAGAAAAGTCTTGTCACAAGAAATGCACACGTAAAATATAATAGCCAGTGTAACAACTTGGAAAATATGAGCAAGGTTAACGATTTTCAAAAAACATCAGCTATGAAAAACATAAAGGTACCAAAGGAAAGGAATTGTCACAAGGAATGTCTATAGGTGATTACTGAAACACGAATCAGTGAAGGCCCTGCCACCATCCAATCAAACAATATAGGTAAGATTAAATTAAGATACATGTCTCTCCTTTTCACCTTCTTGAAATTCAAGTTATATTTATAGTGAGGAAAAGAAATAAAGTATTTGATACCAGCAGCAGTTAAATCTAAAGATATCTTTAAATTAAATACATATAATAAAAAGTAGACATTCACATGATTTTTTTCTGCTAAAGTGCAATAAGCTTATAATGGGTGTCAATATTTTTTTAACACCTGCGTGTTTGTTATTCAAATAATTATTTTAAAAATATTTTAATCTATCAATATTTGGGGGGCTTGTCGGTCCGATAACATCAACAACTTCGAATCCGACTTTGACATGAAAAAAAAAACGTTGACGCGAAGCAGAGAATGCAAGTGACAAAATCTCGATAATTAAACACACAATCTTTTTTAAAAGCTCTCCATTTTTTAATGATCAAGTGTTCTTGAATGTCGAGCTTTGTACATTCCACGTTTCTATTGAGAAAACACCGGGTGATCGGCGTGTGTGAATGCAACTGTTTACAATTAAAATTTCCGTCTTTCATCCCTTTTGAGCCTCTATTGAACTTTTCCCCATTCAAACTGGAGAGAAATTTTGTTTCTTCATCCGTGAACACTTCCCTCACACTCTCGATGTGTTAATGCTTTTTGTCGTCAAATGTCAATAAGATTGGAATAAAAACGCCAATCCGGTCTTCTTAATCATGGAGGATTTCTGAAATGAAATTTGGAAACGCCGCGCAACATTCTCAATAAAAGCATTGACAAAAAAGGGGTTAACTGCATTCTTTGAATGTAGTGACTGCATTTGGGATCGAAAACCGATATTTAACCCATTGGAATAACTTTAATGGCTTCCGAAGACGTGTTATCCGAATTATCCCTATCCAAAGCAACGGTTTTGTAAGTATACTGACATTTAACATTCTCTTTAATTTGTATCGTGTCCTTCTTGTTCTTCTGAGGAAGATTTTTTTATTTTTTATATTTAATATTTTGAGAAAAAAAATGTAAACTGTGATAAACATCTTTTCTTCTTTTGATAATTTTTCTGTATCAATTTGTTTCCAGCTCAGGGAAGCAGAAAATTAAAACTACCTTAATCTAAATTCTGAACAGCATATTAAATTTTACTCAAATATTTAATATCCATGTACCATATATTGACAAAAATTGATCCCCATGTTATTGTGAGGTTCTCTTCGTATGAATAATACATGAGATTTTAATTGTATTGACCATACTAATTCAGGGATTGAAAAATGTTTTGCCATTTAAAGAGATGTAATACTTTTGACTTTTCAACCGTTATGTAACAGTGTTTTCCATTAAACATCCCCTTTTTGATGTGAGCATCTACTTCTTTAAAAGATTGTATAAAAAGGAAATGATCGGTGTGTTTGGATACATTAACTTCATGAAAAGTTTTCTCCGGTGGTAAATATTTTGTATAAAGAATTCTAAAGTCGGCATTATACTTTTGCTGTGTCCAATTCATCAATTTTTCAATATATCATTGATGTCAAAACTTCTCCCAATCTTAATTCCTTTTTTCCTGATATGCTTTTAGGTTGGCGAAAAGAGAGTAACTGTTTCTACTAACAGGAAGCCATTCCAACAGAGTCTAAAGGTAGCGCCATGGTTCAGCGAAAAATAACTCAATTTCCTGTCGGTTCACATTAGGCACTTTGTAGATAATCAGCCCGAAGAACAAAGAATGGTAAAAGACTAACTGTCAAATAGAGGGCCTTGTCCGTAGAAGTTTAGCGC
Source organism: Saccostrea cuccullata (assembly GCF_032062105.1). Classification (NCBI taxonomy): domain Eukaryota; kingdom Metazoa; phylum Mollusca; class Bivalvia; order Ostreida; family Ostreidae; genus Saccostrea; species Saccostrea cuccullata. Next base: position 101,570 of record NW_026919405.1, read on the forward strand.
TACAAAGGAAAAGAATATTGTGAAAGCTGACGGGGCGAGCGCGAGCTAGACAAATTTGATTTATAAAGCGGGGGAAGTTAACTGCAACTCCCCACGTGCAGTATAACACAAACCATCTGAATGCGCGTTACCGAAACTGCAGCAACGAGAATGGCGGAGCATTGGCATATCAGAAGTCAACTCAAACTGCGTCTTTGAGTAGCGTGGAAATAAGTTGTCAACATGGTAGTGCTAAAACCTAAAAGTAGCAGCTTCAATTCCTTGTGGTGTATCGTGTACTGTGTCATTGCCGTGGGAGTGCAGTGTTTTATTTCCTACAGGAACATTTCCGATTATCAGGAATCTCTCCGGAACCAGTGGAATCGTGACACTCCGTCAGGGGTCGGGGTAAAACTAGGACTAACTATTGTGTCTTTCATTATCCTTCCGTTTTTCATTTTATCCTCTGTGTTTAGGACGGGTAACTATGGAAATGACGGGTTTAAACTTGGCCGGGATCATGCCATCTGTCCGGCCTCTGTGGGTATATTGGAACACATAGGGTCTGATTTGGGGCGTCGTCTGTGGAAATACGCCCCACCCTTCTCTCCGACCCTACACGTGTTATCAGCATTTTGTCTTCTGTTTCCTGACGTTTTGATAACAGCAAAGGAAATCCAACTCTATATTCAATCAACAGGTATGTACTCTCTCTCTCTCTTTCCGACAGTTTCTGTATAACCTGTCTAAAGCAATCAACTACCTAGAAGCGATATCAGATAATTTGATAATAACATAATCAAATTTTGGTCATAAACTAGATCGTGTAATCCTGTTGTGAATTTATCTTTTAAATATACATTGATGCTGTATCAAAGATCTTGATAACAATTCAAAAATCACGAATGATAATGATGTATTTTCTGTTCGTGATCAAATGTTTTATGCCATGTATCCCTTAGTTCGGATCACCGTGAATTGGGAATTACGATCTCCTGAATAGTACAGAAACTTTATACATCTGAAGCACAGGTATAAAAAAAATTGTGTGTGTTTTTTTCACTGGGTACCTAGTTTCGCTAATAAAATATTTTTTATTCGAATAAAATTTATTTCATAAACTATGTTAATGTCAAAGCTCATTCCGAAATTCCATATATTTCTTGAGATATTCTGAAATCAATTTCAAAAATGACCTACTTTCTTTTACTCGACAATTTGGCCATTCACATGTAAACAGACGGTGTTTGAAGTGCGGCGAAGAAAGTATTTGCAAAATCTTTCAACAATTTAAAGTTGATTTCTTACTACAGATTGTAACGTTAAGTCCGTAATAATATTCCATTCACGAAAAATTAATTTGAAAACGTCTACATCAACAACTACCGCCATGTTGATTACGAATGTAAATGAAGCCATGGTAGAACGAATTTTTCCCGGAATGCATTATATACCTTTCGATTTTCAAAACAATTAGACCACTAAAATGTTGTTTATGACTTAGTCACACTATATGTTCAAATTAAAGAAAAACCTTGTAAAGCTTGAATGCAAATGAGCAAATATTCATTGAGTTTAGATAAATTGGGGTCAGCTTTACAATTAGTGAAGGCCCAAGCTGATGTCGAGTAAAAAAATTATTGTCAATTTGGGAATTGATTTCAGAATATCTCGAGAAGTATAAGGAATTACGGAATGGACTTTGGTAGTAATGAAGATTGTTTAGTTTTGAATAGATATGGATAGAAAGTAAAATTGTAAAGCATTTGATTTAAAAGAATTTTATTGGCGAAAGGCTCCCATGAAAAGAGTTCCATACCTTTATTTTTTTTTTTCAACACCTCAACAGAAAATCTAAAGTATAATTTTATCACCCGACGTGCAGATCAGTTTTATTTCACTATGTCAAGGCATTCAATGTACATGTATAATGAACAGGTTTTGAATGATTTTAAATAAATTAGTTGCATAATTTAATAAAGAGAGGGTTTATGCATATTTTCACCAAGAGATTTGTTTGCTATTCAAATTACTTTTACAATATTTGGTATGTGCTTATATTCAATGTGTTGCAAATAATCAAAATTTTGTAAATTCCTTTGGTGGAGCATTTTTATTTGATAACATCTTCAAAATGCTACCATGATTAAAGATATCGGATCATTCATTTATTAGATACAAAATATGGTTGTTATACATTGAATACCTTAATGTAAATACAAGTATCACGCCTGTTCAAATGCTGGTATACAATCTCCATAGAGATAAAAAGTTTTTTTTAAATTTTTTTTTCATCAGCCGCGACCAAGGATCAATACCCTATGATATCTACCAAGCTTGTCTTACAAATCTATACATCTCGGGCGTACTTAATCAGATTTGGGGTCAGGATTTCTCGCACCTGCTTGTCTTCAGTCAGTGACCAGTGGTCAGACTGACCAGACACAGAAAATAAACAAGTGGTTCTCCTTGATGGCAATCTCCTGGAAGTCGTACATTTCAAACAATGTGGGATATGATATTTTGTGTTTGCATCTTTGCATTATATTCTTTGTTGCAAATATTCTTTTTTCCCCCTATTTTGAGAGGAAATAATAATTTTATAAAATCATTTTTATTCGATTTTTTATTCCATTAGATTATAAAGAATGTATCACTGTCACCCAGTTTTAGCGCCCCTATATGCTTTTGTAGATTTAACATCATAATCCCATTTTGCAAGTTTTATAATGTTTTTCGCCAATTGCAATGTATGACAAGAGAGCACAATATGAAATCTAAGACCATCTTTCAAATTATACATTGTATCATATGACGAAGGACTCTTGGTCTCTCACAAGTTACAAATTAAGAAGATTTCATTCGATAAAATAATTAAAGAAAAGTCTTCAGAAGATTTTCAACATTTTAAAGGTGTTTTGAAGTTAACGACAAAAACTTTTTATCAGGAGCTATTAGAAGCAATTAAGCAATATTTCCTTTATCTAAATCATCAGTAAAATATTTAAATATGTGACATTTTTTGTTACGGGGTTAACTTTTAAATTAAAGGTATGCCATGTGTGCGTCATTTACTTGTTAAACCTGTCTGAAATTTGATTTTAAAAACCCACACTTTTTATTTTGAAATCTAAATGTGAGGTGTTTTTTTATATAAATAATTTTCTTTCTTCATTTCTTTCTTATTACTAGAATGTACATACTACATGCACTGGGGTATCTAAATTGGAGGTGTTTCTTATTTGTTGAACAAAATAAATACATGGGACGGAACATCTAAGTTTTATCAATTGATGTCCCAATTCAGATCAAACCCAAAACACACAGAAAAAATTACACCTTTGATTCATTTGTGTTAGGTTTTCTTAGTCTTGTTCCTCTTTCTTTAAGGATTCGGTTGCGGAGAATTAATCAATAATCAAAATACGCCTTTAATATTTACCTGTCCCCTAACCTTTTTTCCCTCTGCGTTTATTTTTTAATTAGCGAGTACACCTTATTCACAGTGTTTTCTATTCTGAATGAAAAGAGATTATTGTTCCATGTTTGCTTTTTGAAATGCACATGATAAGGTAAAGGCTGGTTGAAACACAGCCATTACAGAGTAAATATAATATTTCTTCATGAATATATTCCTGTCAGCAAATATTTCTGCCTCATAAATAAAACTCAGATAACGAAAATAGTTTTGAATAGAAGCAGTTGTAATCAGCATTGAGAACATGTGATCTTTCTCAGTTTTTTTGCCGATGTTAGCTCCAAGAATTCCAGAGCGTCGGATTGTTCTCTTATTTCTGTAATCACAAAAGATATAGATATGTATACAATAGAACAAGGTGTATTTTCGCAGCCCATCACCTGCCTTGGTGAGAAAACACAAACTGCTTCTTCTTCTGAAAGCAAACCCTGGGGTAATATAAACGTTTATGGGAGCCTGACCCTAAAGATCGCGAACATGTTTGTAAGACTTGGCACGGTAGAACACAAGCCAAGGTCTATACGGATTTGGAATTTTATCATTTTCTGTATCTTTAATGATTACATGACACATGTTTTTTACCCTTCCCATGCTGCTAATTTTACAATTTCTGATTTGCATCAACAGCTTTTAATTTCGTGAAGTTATTAAAAGGTAACAGACCCTTACAAGATTTTGGGTTTTATGGGTTCATTCATCTCTTTGTAGTTTTATTTTCGTTTTAATCTTAGAAAATCTTATTACTTCAAGAAATCAGGAATAAGCCTCTGAAATTGGTGTTTATACATATGTATATAATTGGAAAAGAATGATTTTTCCGACTGTAAATAAATTCTGTTCTGGTATAGAAAATGATTTACTAAAATACAATGCCGGGCACTGTAACTTCTTTCTTGGCTTAAAATTGACTTTTTGAATTTATCAGCATGCCCTTTTGTCTCGTTTATTTCTCTAGAACCTCCATTTCCAGATAATTTGACTGATCTATGGCCTTTTCTTGATACACTTCGTTGACCTTAAACTGTTCTGGCAGCTATTTTGTTGCGATAAATAACTCTATCACTGATATGTAACGTCCTGGAACTTGAAGCTGGAAAACGGAACAGAAAAAAATATTACTGTACAATTTTATTAGTGTTCATGCAAAATGTTCTAAAACTGATTAAGTATAATATACAGCGATTTTTATCCTTAGCTGACTCCGCTTGCATATGATAATGTTTAATTTTGATGTTTCTCTTGTATTACGGTCTTGTTATAGAGAAAAATATTCCGTAAATAAAAGCAAAAACAAACAAACAAAAAATGCTTCTCATGTATCATTTGTAAAATTTTAGATTCATTGGTAAAATTTAAATTCACTTCGTGAAAAAGACATTTGTCAATTTCATATTTATACTTTGTTCAATAACGTGAAAATTCAAAGTTCACAACATGATCGGTTCATTTTTAGGTGAAATTGCCTGGAATCATTGAAAAACAGTAAAAAAAAAACTTTACTGCACTATAAAACAGAAACTGGCGTTACGTAAGGTGTTTATTTATCCGCTAAAATCTCGTGAAATGGGAGATAGGTTATGTATATCTTGAAGAAAATAGATAACATGCTTCATCCATGCCATTCAAGAGAAGAGCGATCTACTGTGTGTTAATCAGCCAAAGATTCCTACACGTGGCCTGATGAACCGCTAAGACATATTAATTGTTTAGTCACAAATTTTGCGTTCTTGCAGGTATTTATAGATAAATAAAACAGATCATAGAAAGTATTTTTGACATATCTTCACAAACCAGTCTAAACTAAAGTTTTAAAAGTGCCTCGCCAGGGTTGTAATGTTAGTTAAATGTTGGCTCCTCGGAAAATTTTAAGAATATGCTTTTTCTTCAATGAGATACTCAGACTGACACATCGATGGGTCTCGCCAGATCACATTAAATAGGCATGATAAGAATGTTAAAACAAGGAAAAATCACTAATGTATGAAGTATAAAGAAACGCAATCTTGCATCTTGTGGTTAACAAGAGGGAACCGATTGGCAGGTATCCATTTCTTTACGAGGATTCTTGTAGCAAATATAACTTTCTTCGGAAATATAAGTAGTGTGAGGAGGATATACATATACATGTATCTGAAATTTAACGAAAATACTTTTATGGTCATTTATTCCTCGAATGGAAGTCTTAGTTATAGTATATATAGAAATAACTTTTGCGATATATTTCAGATACTTTCAAAATATTCTTTAAAGGGATACAGTGAAATATGGATAATCCGGATATAGTGTATTTCGAAAATTTTGGCTAATACGATTTAAATATCAGTTCCCTTTCAATTAATTCAATAATTATTTAAAATGTTTTCTAAACCGAATGTTCGGTCTGCAATCTGACCAATTTCTTTGGAATCAGTGCCGTCCAATTTAGTCAATTTTCATTGTATTTCTTTCCAACGTTTTACTCAGCAAATTCAGAAGAAAGATCACACACGACTTTGAAAATAGATAAACGCTTTATATATTTATCAGCAAAGACGGCACACTAAATGTACCAAAACAAAAACTGAAAGCTTTTAAACACGATCCGGTTGCTTTGCTATGTGATGCTCTGCTTATATTTGTTGAGTAAATACAAACATATAGTGGTAGATATTGATTACTAAAGGGTGTTTTGAAAACTTGTTAAACGATATCTTCATTGTTTGAACAAGGACTCGTTCATCCCTGAAAACAACCATTTACAAAGAATCGGGCGCGGAAAGAGGATTTCGTAGCATGGCGCCTTTCCTCAGCATTCCTTGCAATAAATATGCAGTGGATTGCATACAGAGATGTTTATCGCTCGACGGAATTCCATGTTGCTCTGTAATATTCTATTGTAAATTTTCTACTTCTGGTTTTACTTTCAACGCTTGAGGAATAAAAAGATTCATCTCGCCACAAGAGTAACATATGATAAATGGAGAAGTTTGATGTTTCTTTTGACAATTAAATATCGATCATTGACTTTTTCCCTTTTTTGGCTTCAATTTTGTCTGAAGTTTGTCATGAATTTCAAAAAAGACCAACTTGGATTTACTTTCTTTCGATGTTCTTTCATCTCATATAAATACATGTAGACGCATGGTTCAAATAAACGAACAAAGGACACGTGCATACATCATGCTTAGTTCACTATGACACGTGACAAACGTTTGTTACCATCACAGCTGCCGTATTACGTAATAATGTCATCATTTACAATTCCTAGAATTCTATAGTGACTGCAGTCAACGTTTACTATGTAATGATATTTTCGACGAAAATGATACTAAATGTACATATTCACTGATGCAAATGCTCCTGCAAGTTACTATCTACAATGTGCAAAATATTATAGATTCAGAAAAATAATAGAACAGTACATGTTTAAAAAAGTGTACATGTATTCGCTTGTAAATTGAGTAATGAAATATTCGTAAAGGGATAATAAATTCGAATACGATATTTTGTCATAGCAAATAACCTCCACATGCCATCTTCCAGTAGTACAGTACCTATTACTTAGCAGCGAAACGCTATTCGCAGCGACCAAAACCAAATTACATCCTAGAATTACAGCCTTGTACTTTTTGGCACAGGAAACAATAAGATATACATGTAGTGGTGTTTTTCTTCTTCTTGCTCATATTTTATGTACAGTTACGTTCGGCTGCAAGCATGCATGCATTGATGAATATAATATAACTACCGCTAAATTTATCATTTTTTGTATAAAGAATATAGACAAAGTCTAGTCACTTCTTGAAAGAGAGCAGGGATTTATAAAGAACCATGATTCAATAATAAAATAACTAGACGTTTTACCAAAGAACGTCTTCCATTTGTCACAATTAACAAATGAATCGAACATCGTTAACATATAATTAATACATGTACTTCGAAAAGATCAAAGTCAATCTGACCATAAACTTATTCCTTTATTTTAAAATTGATAAGAGTTTCAAAATTTAACTTTTGATACGATTTAAAATTGTATGTAAGCTTTAAAAGGAAATATGGAACCTATATTCAACTCAGAAGTAAAAGTACTTGTCGTTTGACCTAAACAAATCCGCAGCTGACCAAACAAGTATCTCTGAAAATTCGGTGTCAAGGAGGAGTGAGCATCCCCTGCCCACTGTCATGATCGGGAAAGAAAGGAAATCCGTAAACAATTTAGTGTGTAAATGGCCTAACAATAGTCTGAAAAAGTCCATCAGCATTTGACTCAGTGATACATTGTATTTTCTGACAAGGGCATCATGTCGACCATAGAACTTGCAAAATGATACCTTGAACGAGATTGTTGATATTCTTGTTAAAAACTCATATTTTTCGAGTTAATTTAAAAATAAACTTTTACCACTCTAACCAGATAACAATATGATGAGCTTTTCGTGTATTTTATAACTGTAAAGGGCTGTGAAGCCTCGGGAATCTTAGACAGGTTCAAATACACGCGTTACGTACAAACAAAACATTTCCTGTGATTCTTCGCTATCTTAAGGAAAACAACGGGTTATTCTGGTTATTAAATTAAGGTTTTTCCCCTGAAGTTTGTTATACAATATTATCAAGTTCAACTAAGATAGTTCAAAGTATTTAAATTTAAAGACATTAAAATCTCCATAGGATGTAAAATGTTCAGACATTTTGATACCTGCTCAAGTGCTTTCAATTTCGTTTGTAAATTTGTTAAAAAGTTTTTTCGTCGCTTTGAGATAGGGTGGTGTGTAAATCAAAATTTAACAAAGTTAGTGGTTCCAATTTGTCGTGGCTCACGTAATGTGTATCGCAGTAAAGCTCTACAACTAATCGTAATAAATGGAGCATTCACAACTGATCTACAAGAAACAATCCAGACCTCATTTAACAGAAATCAAAATAGAAAGTTTAACTTCGTCGTGTGTCTTAAGTTATCTGATTGACACGTTCTAATGTAATCGGTTATTTAAATTCAAACAAATCTGTTCCAGTGTACTGACATACACTTTGTTGTAGATGCACTTTCCAAAATAGTTAGGGAAAACTTTAAGTTTTTACCCCTGTCGTCCTGTATACTAACTTTTTCCTTAAACTTTTTTTACAGTAAGTTCCATCAGTTTAATCTTTGGCAGTATATTTTATGGTGTCCTTAACATGCACAATAAAGGTTTTGAGCTCATGTGTCCAGTTCTTTTACCGCTGAAATCAATTGGTGTTTGAAAACAAATGTTTTCAATTTGTACCAAAAAATCAGGTTCTCGGAACTCCATACATTTCACATAGAAGCCAAAGTAGCCTTTGGAAATGTGATTGATGATTTCCTGTAGGTATATGCTATACGGTTTTTGGAATTTTTATACAGGAGCTTGATCGGGGGCCGAAAAGGACGTTTTTCTTCAAAACCCCATTCATGGAGAACTTCTATACATTTCGCACAGAAACAAACTTTACTTTTCATATATTACAATATAATTGATGTGTTCTCGCAGATGTGCAGTAAGTTTAGGAATTTAATTTTCATATTCATCTGGGAGACCAATATTAACCGAAAACAACGTTTTCCTACCCCAGAAAATGGCCACGATTGATTATATGGACTTTTGTCCATTTTGTACGAGGTCCAAGATCCACATGCTCACCTGAACATTTTGTATTCAATTTTCACATGTACATGATATAATTTCTATTGTGGCTTCTTTGTTATAGCTTAGCTAGCTTAGATGGTCCACCTAATCGCTGGTATTAGTGACAGCTTCTAAGTCCTACGGAGTTTATAACTATTGTGCCGCAATATGAATCTACACTTAAATATTTAAGTGCCAAATCCTGTCTTCTTGAAATATGAAGCTATTTGGAAGGGAAAAGAAGTCTTTGAGACACCTGTTCTTTCTGAGTGCCTTACTCCAGACAGGTGTTTTCAATGACTTTGTTCCGATGATGTGTGCATGTATGTACGGATGTTTGCTTTTACAAACCTGTTGATCTGTGAAACTGAGAGAAACTGTTTAGAATAAGCAAAGTTTATCTGATCACCGTAAAAGAATCTGTTTGATCTGAAAAAACTTGTTATGTAATGCCAACATAAATATCCCGACCACTATGAAGTTCTATCCATTCCCATTTGTTTAATGAGTAGGTACATGACTTTTCTTGTTTGTTTAAAACTCGTGTCTAATCTTCAATTAAACAAAAAAAGATTTCAAATGTCAAATTGCCTAGAACTTTTCAAAACAGCTAAATTACTTGCCGTATATTGGAATATTGAAAGTTACTTTAAAAAATAATAAATTATGCTGAGTTGCCCATTTCCTTTATTTTTCATTCTCTCTTTTTATTTTGCAATATTTCTAACCAAACATATAAACACCGTTAAAAAGGGTGAAGCCTTGGCACAAATTCGGAACACCCACTCAGAGGGACCATGTGTTCTATTGTTTTTAATTGATTTTTCTCACGTTTGTTTCACGGTTCGTTAAAATCCTGACGATCCGTCACATGACTGTTCAGCGTAACCAGAGGGGCTTCTCTTTCTGGGTCTTCCCCCCATTGTCTTCATGTATCTTTGGCAGATTCCCATTCCTTATTAACGAAAATGTTCGTCGTCAAAACAAATCTGCAGATTTTGCAGTACGCTCGGCTTGTTTGAGTGGATATCGACAAAATACAATACAGACGGATTGGTCTTAATGAATTTGTAACCTACCGTATCAGAGCCTATCACGATCTCTGCTGATGGACAAGCAATCATTTCCAATCATAGTTTCAAGGGGGTTAAACTATATTCATACTTTCTAGTGCTTTTGTATCGCATGTTGGAAGTTTTTGTACATTCATTTTCTCCAAAAATCAATTTAATTTACTCTCTAATTAGTATTTAGAACAAACACCCATCAGAATTGAAAAATGAAATTTGCAACCTATCTCTTTATATTTTCGTTCCTGCTATTTGCGAGGTGAGGAGAAGACATAATTTATTTGTGTTGCATGTGGTCCTGGTGCCTTTCATTAGAATGAAAGTCATCGTGTTGGAATTCGGTTTATTTTGGCCAAGTGTTTTTTAAACAAATTAATGTAACAGGTGATATGTTGTTTAAAGGCAGTCTGCTTGAATTTCTAAGTAACATTATTAACAATTTTATTCTTTAAAACGGGTTTCTATATCTATAAATGACTGGGCTGTTTAGAATTATGCAAAATTGTGGCTATAGTATCTAGTTAACCTTATATTCAGATAAACATTGTGTTTCTTTGAACCATTATTTCTATCTGGGTCTCCGTAGAAAGTGTTCAAAATTGCTTAAATTGCCGAAATACCGGTAAATAAGATTCAATTCACGAGCTTTAATTAAGAAATGGTTCTTTCACTTTACCCATTCAACCTTTTCAATTAAGGACGACCAGGAAATTTAGATTTAAGCTTCATCAGCTGTTCATTCATTTGCTTGTAATGGTACTGTATCACTGCAGATGTTGCTCCACTGATGCTGAGTTTGTCAATCGTGACGATATCTGAGCTTTCGCAATAATAACGTTTTATTCTTCATAACTACCCAATGGCTAAAAAAACCATATAAATTATTGATTTTGAGGTCAAAGGTCATCACAAATCCATACATTTTGTATGTTTGTATCGCTTTCATTTCAAACATTAAAGATATTTTTTTAAAACTTAATTTTAATATCATGAAATAACTTTTTTTTACCTCAAGGAGAGCCCATATTTATTTTGTGTAAAAATAGCAAAGGTCAAGGTCAGAGTTCATATATAAGATCAAGCTTTCAAAGTTCATATATACATTCTGTCAATGTGTAACAATTGTTTCCGGAAAGCCATCCTTAAAAGCCTTTGAGGTTTTTGCAATGAAATTTGGAATTTTTAGTAAATACTAGTACATATTTGAAATTTGGAATGTTTAAAATGACATATATCTGTTAATTTTAATTTTTAGGTCAAAAAGTTAAAAAAAAAAAAAAACAGGTCAAAAATTTGTATTTTGCATATAAACACTTCATATTCCTTCTCGTTCAAAGCTTTTGCAATGAAACATAAGGTCATGAATTTCTTTAACCTAAAAGATTTTTTTCCTGGACCGTGGATGGTGCAGAAATTTTCTGAATTAGCTTGTATTTTATTGATTTTTTTAACATTATAAAAAAAAATTGCACATTAAATATTTGTGGCATCACAATTGGTATCGGAACTCTCATTTGTTATGAACAAACGTCTTGTGACCGATATAAAGGGATAAACAAAATTATGAAACGATATACATATTTAGGTAAATATATACACAGATGGCTTTATTCAATATCTACTCCAAAGTTTTGAGAACCTGTCCTTTGTAACAGAAATAACTTGTATTATTCATCTTATTTTCAGAGTCAATATGGAGGACAGAAATTGACTTCCTGTATTCTGACGTCAGATCATTAACCAGTGATTTCCTCGCAAAAAATATCAGCGCCGTGGGATTGGCCAACTTCACGGGTTATTCTCCAGAAACTGCTTACATCACTCCGAATTTCCTCAACTTTGTGTTCGCGTTTGTGACGTTCGCAATGCGTTACTCTGCAGTTTTCTGGTATACAAACAAAACTCTCTCATTTATTTTCGCCATTGAGCTTCTTTTCATGACCTTTGATTCAATTTTTATGTATGCAGGATTTTCTATTTTGTACAAATTAAGTTCATCATCAAACCGATTCGAACACCCCCTTGACCTTATTTTGAATTCAAATGGAATTCTGGGATTGTATATTGTGAGCGGTGTCGTTGTGTTTTTCTCGTCGTATGTTGTGTTTGAATACAGTGCTTATCATTTCATGGAAAAATTCAGGAAAGTGGACAGAAAACACAATCCAGATAATTACAAAAACGAATCTGTGATTTCAAAAGGAACCTGTAATGGGTATTTCTCACATTCGAGTGCTGTTGTGATTTTTATTTTACTGGCGGTCTTCCGTGGTCCTATTTATTATGACGTTATAGCAGTTTACCGTCTGACGTCAGACGGCTGTCTTTTGGCATGCCTGGTAGTGGGTGTCTGCTACTTAGTCACGTGGATTTTCTTGTGGACTTTATTAACAATCAAGCAGGAATGGATGTTCCGAATTCTTGACTACGCCAACGTTGGTCAGCCGATATTTGTGATAAAGAGCGACCGACTTTCAAAAACGAACTCCATCTCGATAGGTTCGGTTGAGCTTAAAGACATGAGTCTGGACAGAAGGCGAGGACCAGGGTCTGTGCCGAGTATTGACATCACGCCGAGTGAGAGTGGATTTGATGAATGTGAGGTAGGATTATCATCAGAGGACGATCGCTACGGAACAGCGTTATCTCCCGTAAATGAGGACAGTATTGAAAATGTCTTCCCTAATGACGTTATAGTGCGCAGAAATCGACACAGACGAAGCGGACCGCGTTGCGTCACATTCCACGACCCAGTGCGTCATTCTCTTGGAAGTTTGTGTGACAGAGATACTGGGCGGAGTCGATCACCGGTTCAGGGCGATAATAAAGTTAACGTGGTGGCGGATGTTCACCGCCTCGGGCCTCGGTCTCAGTTTCAGAGGCGGAGCTCGGATCCGGAAATGAAACAAGTATCCAAAAGACGCCATAACAACATAATGCTAGCTGCCATGAGAAACAGCACAATAAATTCTGAAAATAAGACTAATGCTGACTATTTGACAAATATAAATGACTTGTCTACCAGTTCAGATGATATTAGAAGTAATGCATCAGAGCCTCTTTTAAGTCGGCCAATGAGATCGTCCGAAAGTCGAAGGTGCGCTAGTCAAATTGGCAATAAAGCGCCATCTGGTGAACTATCTCCTTACAAACCTTCAAATATAGTTACAGCGGAAGAACTCACTTCGCCAAAGAGGATATCACAGAGTAATGAAACGTCGATGGACACGTCGCTATCACTGACAGAGAGTGGGATGGCGCAGTCAAATGTAACAGACATTACAGCAGTATTGTCGGAAGACGAGTATGAAAACTTTAAAGGTGCTAAGCAGCCTGATATAGTGCCAAACCAACATTCTGGGTCACCCCACAGGGTTTACCCTAAACCTCAGACTTTCATATCGAACACGAAGGGAGTGTCGAGACGCGATTCGGCGAACTACTCGATGACGTCATCACAAGATACGTCTTCCAACGATTCTGACCCCGTGCGACAGCCCGCTTTGTGCAGCCAAGTATGACAATTTTTTTCTGCATGGTGGTGTGAGCATTGCGATCATAGCTGTGTTATTTATATAGAACTGTAGTGAAGCAATTCGCGAGCATGAACAAAAATTATTGTTTATTGATTGTTTTATTTATATATAACTATTGCAATAGTTTTTGCATATTCAATTTGTAAATAAGTTTTGAGTCTGAGTAATGTAGTGTTTTGTTTTATTTTCAGTGACTGAGAACAAACATGAAATTTTACGTTGTGTGACTTTCGTTCACAAAATGTGAAAGTAGAAAAAATATATATCTATAGTTTCTTTTTTATATGAATACATAAAAGTAACTTCATTAATGATATGATAAGTTCTTGTTTTTTTTCAAAGAGTTAGCGTTTTTGATACGTTGCTTGTAAAGTTTTTGTGGATTGCGCATGTGTAGCGTAGTTTGGAGTGACATGCTGCATTTTGCACGGAAGGATAGTTTTCATTATGAAATATTTCATAAATTGAAAATAAGCCGAAAAGGTATTTTTATATAGAAGAACGTATATGTCATTCCAGTGTGGATGATATACCGGGATATGACATTTCCAGCAATGGTTGGACTTTCAAGTATTGCTGTCAGAACATTGAAATGAGGTCAGACATCTCTTAATCGTAGAAAATTGACGATGCACAGATAGAACTAAAGAAAGGTTACCATATGATACTTTTTATTGTATGCTACCACTGTTTGCCGGTGTTTGGCTATAAAGAATGACGTTGATAAAAGAAGAATGTCTCTGACAAACCAGTGAAATAAGAAAGACTTTGCACTCACCATTTTTAAGTTATACTAAAGATTTTCAAAAGCAGGTCAAACTCAAAGGTCTTGGATCAAAACTGGTGGTTTTCAAATTTGTTTGTTTGTTACAAAGTACATAACATATTTGTACACAGGCGCGTAGCATCGTTTTTGAAAGTGGGAGGCCAGCCAGAGAAAATTTTCTTTTTTACTAACCTGAAAAAGTTGAGAAGCAACAAAAAAAAAAAAATTCAAAATCTTAGGTCACGGAGCATAAAAATAACCACTCTTCTGTATCAGTTACTACTTTTACTCTGTGTTTTACTTTAAAAATAAGAATCGTCTTTTAGTGAAAGGAGGAGGGTGTTAAAGAGTACATAAAGATATGGTCTATATATATGATAACATAGATATCAAAATGGTAACAAAGAAATAAGGTAGAACGCCATTGTTACGGTATAGTTTCAATTTTCGTTTATAAAACATCTTTAAAAAATTCCTTATTACAGTATATATTCTTATGATCGCAGATTCCGACGGTTGTAGTTAGCAATTTTCTCCAGAATATTGAGAATACTTATTCTTCTTCTAGATCAAAGCGTACAAGGTTTTCAGTGCGATTAGAAAACTTGTTGAATGACGAAAACCGCAGAATGAGAGACTATTTAACCACTAGATTGATAGCATCACAGAACCGACATTACATGCTGCATTGAGTTACACCCAGAGCAAGCTAGGATACACTGTAATTGGTCCTTAATCAAAGAGACGTAACCCAGATTCCACCATAAAACACAACAAAGCTAATTTCTGGAGTAATGTTTTGTGACAAACAAAATTAGACGCAATTTGTATTGACGTTTATAACCTAAGAATAATCCTGTTTTCTTTCATAATTCCAAAAGAAAAAACGGAAATCGGTGACCTCGTGTCTGACATAATAACTCGGGACTTTTTTGTTACGCCATCTTTGTAACATCCGAAGTCTGATTGAGATGGCGGTATTATATGACAGTGATGGATACATTGATATGATAGTAATTTGTTCGTGTTCATTGTAAGCCAAACAATTAAATATAAGGAATCACACCGTCTGGAAGAAAGTTGTATTTTTCGAGACGAGACAACTTCGAGTTATCGACATTCATTTTCGTTAATCTGATTTATGACAGGAACTGCTCATCGTATCTCGGATAGTTATGCTGTTATTGATTGGGAAGTGTGTGTCATAACATTTTATACTTAGACTAATTTGACACAGAGGATACTTATGTTTTAGGGCGGAATTATGATCGACTTCACTACTTTGGTCCACTCTTACTACAGTACAATGTACTCTTTTTCAATGTAATATTGACTGTTTCAATTTACTAAGGAGAGGGTTTAATAATAATGTGGAATAGTTGATAATCTCTTACATTGTTTGTTTCTTTTATAATACGAAAACTATTTTTTAAAACTTGACATAAAAAGGAGTAGATCGTTATTTTTTTTTTAAATGTCCCTCGTAAAAGATTAAGGATGCTCTCTCTCTCTGTCTCTCTGAAAAAAAAAAACAAAATGTATGATTAGCTATGGATATGTATACTCACCGTCAATGGAAACGCAACACCCTAAATTTAGGATGAAAATTATATACAGGTTATAACTATGTACCAAAAAAGTTAGGACATCTTTTACTTTGCCAAATCAGTAATTTAACGCTTGAATGAATTTCTTTCCATTACCGGAAGTTGCTTTTTAGCCCTCTTAACAGAATTCAAAATTTTCCATTTTTAATAAAATTTTTAACAATATTTTGGGTTTTCAAGGCTTTGAAACTGTTAATCATAAGTATTGTTCTAAAAGGCCAGGAAAAAAATCTTTCTTTCTTTACCAAATGTGATGCCTTCATTTCCTCAAAATGACTGATTTTCATTGCTAATGCTAGAAATTCTCAAAATAAAGAAAAAAAGAGATGTAGATGCAAATATACACTATATAACAACTCATCAGGTTCATGTGTTTCAATAGCATAAATGGCAGTTTCTTGACCGGAAGTCAAAAAGTTGCTACACTACGCAAGGTTAGAGAAAATTCGACCGCAATATCTGAAAAACTTGTATTTAAAAATGCCCAAGAATATTAATTTCGCTTAGATTAAGACATTAATAAACTTAATGCATGGTAGAAATCGGGCTGCATTTGTTGTATATGGCGGTGAGTATATATTCTTTTAAATTTTCTTTGTTTAGCCCAATGGAGAATGTTACATACTTTTGACTTGGCTTGCTGGTTTGTATCCATCTAGTAGACTAAACTTTGGAGCAAGTGATGAAGTTAAAAAAAAGGTCGGAGACCGCATCGATTTGAATTTCTCATTTTTAACAAAACATCTTACTAACCTACTCGTTGTTTATGTGTTCTGTGTGTTTGTTTGCCTCGTTAGTTTTTTGTTTGTGTGTGAGGGTGAAGGAGTAAGGGTGTGTTGCTGTGTGTCTTAAGTTCTGTGTTGTAACTTATATAAATGATATTGGTGATGTTACACATATGACAAATAAAGTGCAAATTAAGATATAGAAGTGTGACCTGCACCCTCTAATGAGGGACGAGAATACATTTCTTGCAAAAGTGAAAAAAAAAATTTAATTCATATATAAATTCGCGAAAAAGATTAAAATGAAAATAGCCATTAAACCTCTCTCTCTCTCTCTCAGCTCACACACACACACAATACTATATAGTATATTGACATCCATGAATTTACAGCATGAATTATTCAATTAGAATGAAACTTTTTTTCCTTAGTCCCTGCTTTGTAGATATCGATAAGTTCATGTATCGATTAGTAAATAAGGTGTACTGTACTTGAGAATGACCCCTCTTCTTCATTTTTTCTAGGCTCCAAAAACATCGGAATCTTGACAGGGAAAACGACTAGGTATTTTGTTATCCAGTGAAGATTGAGAGAAGAGGCAAAGATTTCTACAAATAATTATACCTCAAAAAAAATCATTACTTGTATCGTGACATAATATTACTCATTCAATAGCGCGTCGCATAATTGACTGACTTTTATACAGAGTTGATGAGAACGGAACACGCCCTTTTCGTGTTTTTTTAGGACCCCCCCCCCCCTGATGTGGGGTCACGTCACTTTCAATTTATAATTCCTAAAAATCGTTGAAATATTCATACATTCAATCAGGAATCTTATCGAATTTACGATGAGTTTAATGTGGCTAAAAAATGCAGTTTTAAAAATTGGGAGAATGAAGTTTTTAATTTGAACATTGCATTTACTGGACTACAATTAGAGTCCGAAAAAAGTTTACTATTCATTGTTTGAAAATTGAGTCCTTGTGTTACAGATGTTTATATATTTCTTAAAATAAGAAACATAATTTATCTTACTTTCATTTCATTTTTTTTTTTTCTTTTCTCCCTTCTATTTTCAACTGACATCTTATATTTTTCTCCGAGTTTTATGTATTATGGTGACTTTTAGTAAGATTTTTATAATGAGACAATTCCATGTGAACTAATTTACACTTCGATTTTTTAATTCAAGGTTGTTACGCGTGTAAAATAATAACGCACCTGCAACTAAGTATGGAGTTTTTCAGTCTCTGACAAGAGAATCGATTATTATAGTTTTAAAAGAAAAATCTGCAATAAATATAGATAAAATACTTCTTTGTGTTTGGTTATTTTTACGATGACAATGTGTTTTTCTAGAATAAAATTTCAGAAAAATCTTTGTACATATGTGTGTGTAACAGAGGTTCACTCAATGATCATCTCAGACGTGTCATTTTAATTAGGAAAAATCAGTTAATCACTCCGTCTGTCGCCTGTTCTCATTAATGCTCTTGGGGTGTCAATCCCATTAACAGAACGTCACCGACTAAATTTTATATACACAGACAAAAGAAATCATATGAGGTCTGTTTGAAATAATCTCTGTTACAAGTAGAATTCACAGTATTCATGAAAAAAAAAATGTAGAATTTACCCAGATTAAAAATTTACACTATGTTTTATTTAATATATGTTTTGTATCCAATGTTCGCCCATAACATAAGTTGAATGTTTGCAATTTCGTTGTTCTTGGTTTCCCATCGTTTTATACTTTGAATGACTTTGTTTATATATAATTGAATTAAATGAATTGCGAAGAATTTTTATTTGGAATATTTTTTTAAAAAATATTATATACATGTATGTATCCCAAACATTTTTTTAATGATTTTGTCTTTTTTTTCAACTGAACTAAAGTTAAGTTTTTCTTTTTAAGTTTGAATATTACGATTTCCTCATCTATTGTTTTTCAAAAGAAATATTTAGCTTAGAGACATTATTTATTGGGAGTACAATGTATGTTTAACATAATATTCTTATATAAATAAATTTGCACAAACTATTTTAAGAAATCGGTTTGGTTCAATTATGTTGAACAACATTTAAACAAGTCATCCATAATCCTGTATTGTAACAAAATAGTGGCAATTTCACATCTTTCATAAATCGGCCATTGTTCGAACTCCGTGGTCGATCGGTCTCGCTTCAGAAGCGAGGTCGTCGGTGAGTTACCAACGATGTAAATCTTGATGCACTTCTTGGAGAATGTTCGACAACTCTACGAGAGAAAAATGGCATGCTTTCACTTTTAATATGAATAAAATTTGTATACATTCATACATTATACAAAAGAAATCGATTATTCATTTTAACAATTATCGTGTCTTTTTGGACCATCATTGTTTTGCAATAGTTAGACTTTTGAAATTAAATATTTATATATATATACATCTTGTACATGTAGAAATTTTGATTAGTTTTCTTTGTACACCTTCTTTCTGCAATTTTTCATATTACTGTAAAACTAAGCCTAGTCCTAAAACTCGTCTTCTTTCATTAAGATTTGTTCTGTATTTGAAATTACAAATAGTTATGCTTGAAGTAAATAAAATAAAGGAAGTAAAACCACAACATATTTCAGATTTTTATAAAATATATTTATTCACATTTGGCACATAAAACACGCTTGTGATTAGCAAATATCACACATAAGTTCTCTCAACAGAGTTCAGAAATTAGCAAATATCACACACAAGTAATGTTCAGAAATAAATAAATTAAATGTTCAAACACCACTCTTCTCCTGCCCTCGTGGGATCTGTCCTAGTTTTGGTGATGGAAGATTTGGCGAGAGGCTCATGTACGGGACCGGATGTGGATACGACTGTCTCTGTAAGTAGGCAGGGCTGACAGGAAATGACGCGTGGTGAGGAAGCACTGCTGGAAAATGTCCCGGAGATGACGTCATAGGATACTGAGGGGAATGATGTGTGAATCCAGGAAGTTGTGCGAAGTTTGTGGCACTCATGTTGTATGGTGGCGGGCAGGGCAGGCCAAGAGCGGTCAGTTGGGAGACATCCACGCCACCTGTTGGCAAGCTGAATGTCCGTGCGTGTTCGTCGTCCCTCTTCTGTCTCTTTTCCTTCATACGTCTGTTCTGGAACCAAGTCTTGACCTAAAAGCATAATAAAAATATAAATACTATATCATATGAATAAAAAATTAATTATTATGTTTTTTTATGATCAAAATATTTTTAAATGTTATACTAGTATTTTTTTTTATGTAATATTATGAATTTTGTAGAGAAAATGAACTTTTGAAATAATCAGAACATTTTGGTTCATTCATTATAAGAGAATACGTTACCTGCTGATCTGAGAGGCCTAGTTTCTCTGCTAAGGCTTGGCGCTCGTTGGCGGGTAGGTATTTCTGAAACTGGTATCTCTTTTCAAGGTCGTTAATCTGTTCTGTAGAAAATGCTGTGCGGGCTTTCTTCCTTTTGTGCAGATCGTCACTATCATCGAGATCTAAAATAAATATAGAAAATTATTTTTAAAATGCAAAAAAATAATAATAATAATAATAATAATAATAAAAAAATAATTTTAAAAAAAAATTTTCTAAAAAAAAATTTGTAACAAAATTTTATAATATTATCAAATTAAATAATCTTATACTCAATAGTATGGGTTCATTTTAATGTATAGTTTCCAAAGGTTTTTGTTTTATACCTGAAATATAGGAACAGTTGCTGGATGAGTTGCTAGCCTCGCTGATGTGACGAAATCGATCTGGGGAGGGACTCTCTACCCCGGAGTCGCACGAATCCTCCCGCTTCCTCTTTACAGATGAATTTGTTGGCGAGATCAGAGGCAACTTTAGAGGATAACCGTTTCCCATGGTATGTGGCGACACAGTTTTTGTATTTGTAAACCTCTCTGGAGTTAAAAAAGGTGAACCAATCAAGTCCGATCTCTTTATAGGCTGAAAAACAACATCTGAAACAATCTTTGGGGACACGAATTGTTGAACTTTCACCTCCTCTTTCTCCTCATCATGACTGCTTCTGGCCAGGAACTCAATCGAAAACGAGGCCCTCTTCGGTTTGGATTCGGACAACATTGTTCGATTTGTATTTCTTGTAAATCCCAAATATATTTTTAAATGTGTGCTTTTCAATGTTAGCTCAGTGAATGACAGTGAAGGAATGATCTGCTCTTGGTCTGAGATGTTATTAAATACCCGGGATTTTAATTTGTTTAATTACTTCCGTAACTTCGTTCATCCCCCAATTGACACTTAATCCTATTGTTAATCTTCAATGCTGTCTTAATGAGTGGAAAGTATCACCCTTTGTTTAATTTGGCTTGGCTAAAAGGCTGCTTAAACAAACACAAGCCGTGTTTGTCCTATAATGGATAATTACCACGGCCCGTTGATTTTGGCCTTTTTCTGCAATTGACGGTGATTAAGCTAATTTTTCTACACTGTTGTTGTGTAAACAACTTGCTAATCGGTGTTACAATGGGTTCACACTTCTCGTCTTCGATTCCGTTTGAAGTAGCTGATCACGGATTGTTAAGCAAGCCACAAGATTTCAATTATAACTGCTTCATACAATAGATATAATTTACAGGTTTTGAACCATTAGAGCAAAATTATCACATTTTTTCTTAAATCCATAAGAAATTTGTCAAATCTTGTAAAAACTATGTTTATCGAGGTCTATCGATTATTGACTTCACATTCCAAAAATAAAAAGGAAGAACTATAATTTAACAGATAGACGATAAATATTTTCAAATTAAAAAAAGGTTTAGTTAAAAAAAAGCTTATCAGTGGCATTTGTTAGCTCATTTAAAAAAAAAAATTAAATTGGATTTTTCTCAAAGCTTGTGAGACATATTAAATGTTAGATAATTCATTTTCATACAGATCAAATTTTTATTTTTAAATGAATAAAATTAATTTTATTTTCTTCAATTTCAAAATTTAAACTTACAAAGGAAAATTATGAAATCAAAGAAAATATACATACATTTAGTTCCTATTTTAACCCCTCTCCCCCTCTCGATCATTTTAGTAATAAGTATCATGCACATTAAGCATTATTTTCAAAATTAGATTTTTTGCAAAGAATTGAAATTCTTTACTTTTTTTATTTTTAAATTTATTTTACTTAAATATTTTATTGATTTTGAAAATATTCTTTTATCTTAAAATAACAGTTTTTCAACATTATATACTCTGAAAATAATTAGTTGAATTTGGTATTCAAATATATGCATAGTTTGAATAACACACGGTAAGTATATAAATTCATATATTTTCTCTATAAGTAAGTAAGTAATCATTTATTGTAGTGACATTGTGCATTATGGACATTTCAATATACATTGTAAACAAAATACGTCAAACAGAATCTGTACCCGGTCCACTGGATCGATAAGTCACTTTTTTCATTAATAACATTTATATCAATTTACAGAATATCAATTCTTTGTCTCTAGCTACAAATGTACATGTATACACAAAAATAACTCAAAGATTTAATTAATGTGTTTGATGCTTATACATCTGATGGTATAGATTTTGCATTGTATTTTTTTCTTTTAGATATTTTATTAATTTTTTGATTTTTTAAATTCGTTTTACGCTGTAATATACGTATTTTTAATTAGTTTTTTGAGGTAGATTTCAAGAAATCCCTGAATTATAATCATTGCTTCAAAGAAATCTTAATTAAAATAATTCAGTTAATTCCTCAACTGTCTTCATACCTTGTTTATCGGATGATAAATTCTTTAATGAGTTTAAAATTACACTTGATTAAACACCCAACAAGATTATAAAACATCAAAGAAGCTAAGCCAATTGTGCTAATGTCTTTACGCGGAGTTAACAATCGTGTCAATTAGTTGCTAATCATATGTCAATTATTCAACAAAAATTTCTCACCTTTCACCTTAATAAAGTGATAAAACAGCTTTTTAAAAAACCTTAAACCAATAGCACGTAAACTTGAAAATAAATAAAATGTAGCGCAACCATTCAACACATAGAATGTCAGATAAAGGGGGATAATCTGTAACAAAGGGGAGACAATTAGTCTAAATCTGATAGGAACCTGTTTATTGATTTAGTTCTGAAAATATTAAATCACGTTAGTCAATAAACTTGAGTAAAACCTCCAGTATGCGACTTTGACCCGCGAGTAGAAGTGTGAGAAACAAACAGTAGGTGTATTATTGTAATAAAAACACGATCAAGTGACATCAGATGTTTTATTGTTGACTCTGATTATATATTGGCTTGTGTGTGTGAAGAAGAGGGGGTGAGGGAGGGAGGGGGCATGATTCAATCACTGTCATTCTCTTTTAAAAACAACACAGTTTATTTGACAAAAATATTCTCATTTAGAAAAAATAGACAGAATTCTTCAAATATTAATTACTGCATAACAGCGATGATTTTTATAAATAAATCCGATAGCAATAATCAAATCGACTGTTCAAAAAACAATAATAGCATATTGTTTTTTATTGTCAGTTGATTGCCAAATTATTAGGGTTTATCTCATTAAACCGGAACCCTGTGTTTAGGATTTCATATGGGAAAAAATATTAAATTTTCTTCGGATAAATCAGATTCTAGTTGTTAATGGGGTTTTCCCCCTTAAATTTGGCTGCATTTCATTTCCGGAAATTTAGGTAATTATCAATTTTTCATTTCCGACATTTTTTTGTTTTCATTTCCGACATTTTTTTGTTTTCATTTCCGACATTTTTCATATACCGGTACATATGTAGTACCTATAGATTTAATAGCTTTACTTATGAAAAATTTAAAGGAATAAATCATAAATAAATCATTTAATTCTAATTTTGTAAATTAATCTGTCAGTGACTTGGACATAAGTATGATGCTGTCACTGACATTTAATTTAGTGCACATTAAACGTGTTGAAAATTATTTATACTCATTGAACTCTTTTACCTAGACTTGGTGCTACATGTATGCATATATTATGCATAGATGATTTTATTATTTTTATTAATATTTTGGTATAAATACTTTCAAAATTCCATTTTCTTTTACTTAGAAAACATTGAATTGTCGCACGGGTAAATTCCGGAAATGAAAAAGAAATTATGTCGGAAATGAAAACAAAAAATGTCGGAAATGAAATAAAAAAAAATGTCGGAAATGCTATGCATATTTCCGGAAATGAAATGCAGCGAAATTTGTCCATGCCGAACTTGCGTCTGTGGGTGGGGCGGGGGAAGGTTTTTTGTTTTGTTTTGTTTTTTTGTTAATAATTTTGTTTGAAAAAAAAAAACGGCTTAAGTAAAATAAGTCTAGATAAAATTTATAAATTTTTTCGCCTGAAAATCACATATTTTGACCAATAATTTAAAACCTTTTCTTTCGTTTTTTTTTTAAAGTACTCAATAATTGTTACTGATTAGCACTTAAGTCGTTAAAATCTTGATTTAAGGAAAGGTTTTTATTGCTTACTAAGTATTTATTTTTTTTACACCCCCGAATATGTTACTTTTTAGTGCAAAAAGGTCACGCAATAACCTATGCGCATTGATTTGCAGGATTTGTTCAATGATAAATATTATTCAAACTATATTTATCACCATGGTAACATCTGATAAAATATGATCAAATTTAACATGTTTAAAGTAATTTACTAAAAAGTTTAAGTGCAAAAAGATCAAATTAATTGTACCCTAGATAAGTATGATGCACACTGACCCCTTATTTTTTTCTACCATTTTGAGTCGCATATGAGTACTTAAAAAAAAAATCTTTAAAAATCCTTGATTTAAAGAATTTCACGAGTGACATATCTTAAGGACCACTTATAATACACGATTCAAGAAAGTTCGAACACATGGACAATTAGATTTTATAATGCGGTCCGTATTTCAGTAATTTGTACATAAATATGGGAGTTGAAAGGAGATTTAAAAAAAAACAGATCTTATTTCTCATGATTTCTCGAATGTACTATCACCATTGGCGTAGTCACAGGGGGGGGGGGGGGGCAGCGGGGGCACTAGCCCCCCTTTCAATCTTGTTTTTTTTGCTTGTCAAAGAATTTCAGGAGTTGAGCCCCCCCCCCTTTAAGTTTGTGCTTACGCCTCTGAGTATCACGCTGATATAATATTCCTCCAAACATTAAATAAAAATTAGAAAGTAACAAACACAAGATGAAATAAGGAAACATTTTGAAAACACAAGTACTTGACATGCACCTAAAGACTGAATCTTTATTTTGAAATACACGACACTGTATCTGATGCATGCCTTTATTATATCTATACATAAACAGTAAACAAATTTTAAATCAAATAATAGTTTAACCCCGGAATCCGGTGACGAATTGATAAAAAGTGGAGATGTCTGATTATTCCTCAACGTGCTATTCATTTGATATCACTGGGTGTAATTTCTGACTTATTGTGAACTATGGTGTATACGATAGGCTCCCTGTTAATTCTAGCCGGATTTTCTACGGCATTTCGGTTAGGGAGCCGAGATTTATGTACGATCAATTTTTGGTGAGTACGTTTAAGTTGTTGGCATTATATCTATAATAAATATAATTCAATAAATTCAGGGCTCATTCATCAAAATACATGTATACTAGTACAAGCACGGATCCATAAATTTTTCAAAAAGGGGAGAGGGAGAAGAAGAGAGTTATCATATCGTACAATTAACATTTATACATGTAGTTAAAGCAATACGAGCTGCATGTTTGACATCGGAAAAAAATGTTGCAAATTTTGTAATGAACTATTTCAAGGACAGAAAAATAGAACATTTATAAACTTCTGTTGGTCATTTTTGCTATGAAAGAACTTTTTATACGCGTCGATTAAAGTAAAATTGAATTATTGTCGTCCTGTACAATAATTATTTCTTATATAATATTGTATATTCGATTATACAAAAAAAAATTCTTCTGAAACATTTTTTTAACTTTATTTTGGTTTTATTGATCATAAAGGTCTAGATTACATACAGATTAATAATATAATAATACAAATAAATTCTCAAAGCAGCTCATATTGCTTTTTAAAACTAACTCAATAGGATGCAGGTTGGAGTGTGGACATACCAAGAGATTTCAATATTTTATTATCTGGTTATCATGTAGTCTATTTCATAGAGAAAATACGTTTTTCTTTGACCAAGTTCATTATTTTATTTAAAAACCACTAAGAGATTTAAGAATTTGAAAATATACTAAGTCATGTCTTTCAATTGGCTGTGTATATTACATTAGACTTTTGCTGAACATTCTCTATAGTAAAAATACCGAAAAAAATTTGGAACATTCTTCTCTCTCTCTCTCTCTCTCTTTCGCAAATCCAAAGAGAGTGGACTGCAATTTTTGTTCGCCTCCGGATCAACCACTGCTAGTATATACAATTCAACTTCAAATCAATCATGTTCTCTAATTTTTTATACTGCAAAGAGTTTAGTAATGAAACAATATTTACCGGTCCCTTTACGCAACACATGCGTGTTCTATAAAAAAAACAACACCAAAATATGATTATTTATGTAAGTAAAATAATAATATAAAGTATATGATTGAATTTATTTTCCAGGAGTAGTAACAATCCTCTAACTCGGGGTGTGCAAACAAAGAATTCGACCTGCACCTCTGGTAGTATACTATGGAATTATCCAGAGGGACGTATTCGAGTACATTTCTCTGACGTCCCGGATCAACTCTGTATCACACGTGGTATAGCTGCCGAGGATGACGTCATCACAAATGTTTATTACGAAGATGGAGAAATAGCCCGGGACCTTCAATTCAACGCCGGTTAGTACACCCCAATTCTATTTAAAAACAATTGGCGTAAACGAAGGGTGGGTTGAAGTGTGCCCACATATTGAAAAGTCGGAATATTTAATATGTAACTTATACTTTCTTAGGGCGTAATAGTAAATGTATGGGTCAGCGCATTTAAATAAAATATGAAATTCATCTCCTATTTCCTTATATTACAAATTCTTCTTTCTCTTGCAATATCATACCATCTTCCTGCTTCAATTGGAAGCTTAGCATTTCCTGTTCTAAAAATACAATATTTCATAGAAAGTTTAGAAGGTAAATTCTACAAATATTTCTCAAAAGTTATTGATTTTGAATTCCATTAAACATATCTATCTTTCATTTTGTTTGATTTTCTTTTCATCGACCACAACTCCATTGAACATTGTACTCAATCTTGCTGACCAAAAAGTGTTTTATTACATTTTGCGTTCTTGACTTTTGCAACAACGCAAAATGTAATAATCCAAAAATCGTGTCATTCCTACTTTCAATTTGCTTCCGACGCCTATGCCCATTCTATTTCCATTGTAGACATAGTGGTATGTCACGTACTAATCAAAACTTGTTTCTTTATTTTTCTGTACACTACAGATGGTAGATCCTGCTTCAATCCCACCGGTATGGAAACATCAGTAGTGTTTGAGGGGCCTACAAGAATGCGCACGTACATGGCATCATTTGCGTACGAGTTGATCATGACCTCAAGTGACCTCGGTTTAGTGGACAGAATGCAGTCTATGTTAAACAATTTTATTCACACAGCAATTCGTCCATTTGGCAATCTTCTACGAAAATGGAATATCCAAATAAACATTGATCAAATGTAAAATTTGAGATGATAAAAGAAACTGTTCCCTTGGTTGAAACCGTTAATAATACTAATGATTTATGTATAACAGTAATATAGGTATTCACAAAAATAATAATTTTAATGGCTATTTTTTGTTTTGTTCAAATAAAAAATACATATACTTCATATAGTTTTTGTCCACTTTATTTTTTCAAGTTCAAGCTTGGTTCAAGCATGATTAAGTTATCTGGGAACGGATCTGCTTAAAAACTGTTTACTCACCCAGAAAATGTAGGTCAGAACCAACATCTACAGCAAGTCTGGTATTGTCTATCCCCTATTTTCATTACCCATGTCGGTTTAATCACAACAAATATTATCTTTGTCATTTATCTTGAAAATGTAGGTCTAACTCAGCAGTCAAGGCTCATAAGTACATCTTCGCTAGCCAAGAGTTTCTGATACGCTACTCTCCTCACAAACCCTTGACCTACGGTGTTCATAGAAACGGAATTTTTTTTCCAGAGTTCTGATTGGATTTCAGTAGACCCAGGTCGACCAATCAGCAATCGTTTTTGGTAAATGACGATATTTGCGTTGGGGATACATCTTCACTCTTTAATCCCGGAAATGAAAAAAGCAAGTAAACAACGATCCGTACGAAAACATTCAATTCTATGAATAGCCATGGTGTCATCCAATATCTTCTAAATATGTTATTAAGAATCTATATTGAAGCTTCAGTTTTGTTCTATAAATAATAAATAATCATAATTCAATTATTGATTGATTGATTTTATATTGTTTAACGTCTCTCTCGAGAATTTTTCACTCATATGGAAACGCCACCACTTGCCGGTGGAGGGCTACAAATTTTGACCTATGCTCGGCACTTAGGGCCTTTGAGCAGTGAGGGATCTTTTTCGTGCCAACACCTACTGCGACACGGGGCTTCGGTTTATAGGTCTCATCCGAAGGACCGGTCTCCACGTCCCTCAATGGGATTCGAACCAGCGACGTAAGGATTGACTCCTTACTTCGCGACTCTAGAGCAGACGCTCTAACCACTGCGCCACGCGGGCGACTAATTCAATTATTGCATGCTTCTTAATTTTTCTTGAAAAAAAAAACATTGATTTAATTTTTTAAACACGTGTCTTTATTTTTGGCGATAACGTAATCTGTGCGTACCTGGTAGATTCGAGATCACGTGACGAAAAACAATCCCGTCTTTTGACTTCACCGTATGCCAAGGGTTTATATGATGAGAGGAGCGTATCAGAAACCCTTTGGCTAGCGAAGATGCATAAGTAGAAACGCCATCTTTACTTATTTGGTTTAAATGTGGCTAAAATTTACTATTCTACTTTGACCTGGTTACTCATCTGGAAAATGTAGGTCAGAACCAACAACTGAAGCAAGTCTGATACATGTAATATCCATCCCTAGAGACATCATTTAGGCTAGTTTGTTTTTTTTTTTTTTGGGGGGGGGGGGAGAAGCTAGAAAGTATAGGAGTGTTGTTTTAAGCGTATGGGGTATAGATTTTCACAGCTTCGGAGTTAGAAGCGAATTAGGTCAAGTCTTTTTTTCGGCATTTGAAAGATGTAGTATTCCATCAGCACGGAGGGTAGCAATAGTTAAGCTTTGTATCGATTCTTTGTCCAAGTTTCATATACGTCTTTTCGATAGATTACATATATACTGAGTATTTACGGTGACCGAGTGGTCAAAAAATGCATGGTTCTGCTTTGCACAATCTACGACTTGTATGGGGCTTGTTACTGTTAAAAAAGCGAAAGAAAACGTGTTTTATTTAGATCCTATAAATAAAACTTAACTAAACTTGTTTAAAATGTAAACATTGTAATTCCAACATTTTCCCATTCAGTCTGTAATTGTAACGGGAAACACACGGCATTGAGGAAACGCAAATTAAAATCAAATGTATACCTGGGTTTGTTTTTTTGTATGATTTTCTAACTTACCTGAGCTTTAACCAATCTTCAATCAACAAGTAAACTTTTATAACTTTGCAAATTAAACCAAAGTCAAGAAAATTATTTACCACAGAAGTTGTGAAAGGAAAGGATTTTTTTCCCCAAGAAAAGTACATCTTTCAGTAAGAATGAGAAGATATAACCTGATAGTAAAGAAAATAAACTGTAGCAGGTCAAGTCGTCTCTAGAGATATCTCCCTGTCTTGAGTTTTTTGATCTGCTGATAGAGAACAGACGAGCCTTTTGACTTGGATGAGGATTGTAGCCCAATACATCGGATATGTAGGTTGTCTATTTCTGTTTCTTAGCAATACATAGGAATATACCAAAAGAGAAAAAAATCTTTTGTTTAAGAGCAGCAGGGTCTACTTAACTCAAATGAACATGGTGGTCCATGGGCCCATTTTTTATGAAAATGACATGGAACATGAAATCTTTTTCTCTCCTAGCTTCTAAGGATCTTAAATGAAAGTACACAGTTTGGTGGCATTATCTGCAAAGAATTTAAGGTGGACCAAAACCCCTTTTGCCAGCAAAGATCCATTCCTTAGGACTAATTAATGCTATATATATTGTCAAAAAGTAATTCAGTGACATATTAATATACATATAGTGTAAAGCAACCTCTATCTATTTAGATTTATTAACGCGCACCTGACTGCTCACGTGCATATCATGTAATGTGTTATCAGACAAAGTCCAAATAACATCAGGGTATAAATACCTTACCTGTACATCTGATATAAGTCATAGGTAGGAGGCTCCCAACAAAAATGGCTGCCAGTAAACAAAATATCCACTGGGCTCTCCCCAAGAGCATATCGAAATGTGTAAAACCCACGATCTACCCATTGATATGTTATGTGAGGATTGTGATGAATTCATTTGTGGTAAATGTGCTAAAACAGATCATAATGAACATGAATTGAGCACTATACCCACGGCAGCCACCAAAAGGAGGAGAGGTTTGCTTTCATTTCTGAAGAAGATCGAGGAAGAGGATCTGCCTGGAATTGATGAGAAGATGGAGGAAGTGTCCGAACAGATAACAGAAAATGAAGAACTATGCGACTCTGAGATAAAAAAAATTCAGAAGCATGTTGAAGAGATAATTGCCAAATTGACAGAAATCAAGAAAAATAATGAACAAAGACTGAGAGATAATTTGGAGGGAAAAAATAAAAATTTGGATGAAATGAAATATGAGCTAAACAAAAAGAAGAAAGAAATAGAAGAGATGGTAAAGTTTATGGAGGAAAACAGCAGCACCATGTCAGATTACGGCTTCATGGACAGCCACAGGGAACTGACAAAAATGCTTTCTGATCAGGATGTCGATATAAAGGACTGTAAACATTCAGTGAGATACGTTAAAGGAGAAATCAGTGATGAGGTACTGGTGAAGATGATTGGGAAAACTCTGGATTTTGATGATATCAGTTTGACTGAAACAAATTCATTTAAATTTGAAGATAAACATATAGGTGTATTGAGGGCATTGTGTGAAGATCAGTGTTACATACAACAATTAGGGTCGGATAACATTGAACAAGTAAATAAACAAGGTGAGATAAAACAGAAATATAATATCAAAGCTGCTAACGACATTTGTGTAACTGATACTGGTGATGTTTATTTCACTGACTATTATAACAATTCCATCGGCCGTCTGTCACCATCAGGATCTGTGTCTACAGTCATCAGTACAGATCCACTGGAACCAGTAGGAATCTGTCAGTCAGTGGACGGTGGACTATTGGTCACCTTGAAAGACAAGGAATCGGCTGAATGCAAATTAGAGCCTCAAAGTAGACGTCTGGTGAGACACATCACAATGACAGGTGTCATCCATGAGTATGAGTACCAGGAGGACGGTCAGACCAGACTGTTTACATTTCCATACAGAGTCACACAGAACAATAACAGTGATATCTGTGTTGTGAACATAACAGATATTTTAACTGGTGATCTACCGATTTTGTCTCCCTCTGGTCGTATGAAGTCTGTCTACCGTGGACAGAACCCGGCAGAGGTCTTTTTTCCAGGTGATGTGGTGTGTGACTCCCTCTGTAACATCCTTGTTACTGACGAAATTAACAAACAGATTCATCTTCTGAGTCCCGACGGGGAGTTCTTGAAGTTCCTAATGACGGAAAATGAAGTGAACCATCCAATCAAATTAACCTTCTGCAAGTCTACACTGTGGGTCGGATATGTTGAACAAGTTGTCAAAGTGTTTCAGTACAGAGTATAATGTACGTGAATTGAAGACCGAGTCCAGGGAATTTTGATGTCAAGTCAATGAAAATCATTTAAGAAGCCTGATCGGCTTGCTGAATACCAAAATTATACACATTCAATGCAGTATATATAATCAAACTGTCTTTATTGCATTAATTTCATTCATGTATTATTTTTACTTATCGTAACAGATGGTTTGTTCAGTAGTGAGTATTTGAAAAAGTTATTGTAATGTACCAGTAATCTATCAGTCTGGTATTGTGTTAAAATACTCATGACAGTTTATGGAGGAAAAATAAAACATATATATTAATGCATATAGTCTTTATTCATTCAACGCAACAAATGAAAATAAATTATAAGTTACATAAATTTAATGATGTATAGGTAAATATGGTCTCAGATATTTCTTCCTCGGACTTGCCTAAAATTTACTTTTTAAGTCCTGGACTTGACCATGACAAAAACAATTTTTGAACCCCTGTTTCATACCAATTGTTAGTCCATTATTTATACACTGAATTGACCACGGATTTTTTTCCGTTATTTCCTGATTATGACAACGAGCACACGGCGGGTGTGACCGGTCGGCAGGGGATGCTCACTCCTACATGGCACCTGATCCCACCTCTGATGTTTCGGTGGTCCGTGTTTGCTCTGCTCTTATTTTGTATATTTGTTTAATGGACGTTGAGATTGAATACTGTTCATTATTTCCATATCCTTCTCATAAAAAGAACAAGCATGTGTTGTCAAATTGTATTGCAATGACCTGGGGCCCGTTTCATCAAAAGTCGTACATTTAAGCCTTAACTTAGGCGTACTTCCGGGGCTTACGCCACAATTTAGTCGGGTGTAATTTGCGTTTCACCAAGTGGCGTAAGTCTAGCCGTAAAAGATACGCTTAGTCGCAGGACTAAGTCCTTGACAACGTGGCATTGCGTAGGCGCAAAAACATGTACATTGCCCAATGCGTACTTAAATTGTAGCACGTTCAAAGTACAGAATAGCACAAATTATAGATAAATGAACACTTCAGCATTTGAAACATGCATGGAGTTATAGTTTCAAGTAGGAGACTTGTATCTTATAAGAAATCTATAATAATTATAAAAGTCCTTTAAATTGAAAGGAATAAAAGGACAAAACATGTACATGCATTTCAGAATTAAGCCAAATTATTTATTTTGGAATTTTTATTACAGCCCACCCATCCCCCTCTTCCCGAAATTGATACAAGTCAATGAATTTGCCTTTGATAATAAATTTCATGATTCGATTAATACTGATTCAACTGATAAATACTTAAGAAATAAAGTCCGCGTTTTCGTGAATATTGCAGAATAACCTCCTCGGTCTCGAAATGTTGTTTGAAATATAAAAGTCGAGGCTTTTATATTTCAAACAACAGTTTGAGACCGTGGAGGTTATTCTACATCATTCATGACAACAAGGACTTTATTTCTATTCTACTAAGGGCGATAAATACGGCCGATTGTTTCCTCTATAGAGAAACGAATTAGGTCACCATGTCTCGATTACGCTGTTCTATTTAACACCAGAGAGAAATTTTGCTGACTTACCTATATATAGAATGCAGATGATTTCAGCTTTCGTTGCATTAAAAACAGTCTTGTTTAATTACAAATTTGTTTGTTATATGTATTGATCAGTTAAAATGAATAAACAAAAACAAACAAAATCATGTTCTTGTTTTACTGCTAAAATCCATAGGCACTTGGGGTAAGGACCCCCCCCCCCACCTTTCCATTTTTTTTCTTTTTAAATCAGGATTCAAGTCATCTTTTTCCTCTTTTTCTAATCTAATATGCACTATATGTTATCAAAAATGCAACTATTTTGTCTCTACAAGCTGTTTTTAAAAATGCCGTTTTCCACTGATACATATAAAGAGAGAAGGCTTGCAACTCTTTTCTAGTCATCCGCCTCACCTCGCTCAAACTTTATTTATTTATTTATCTAAATCAGTATAAAACATGGGATATGCATACATCAATAAATTTGTTATACATTCCTCTTCCTTTTCATATTTCGATTTAATTTTTATATGCCCCCGATTTGTAAATATTTCGATGAAATCACCCGCATCTAGGGTAAATTTTTTCATGTGCACCAACCGGGACGGAAGTACCCGGTATTTTAGGGCGTCATCATAATGTGTAATGTTATTCGGAACATTAAATTCGAGAGGGATTCAATCCCAAATTTTCTCGTCATGTTACATGTAACGGTAAGTTCGATATATCACAAGAAAGCTGTAACTAGTAGATTCTGATGGATACAGATTCACTTTCAACACACGATATAATCAACCAAATATCGCAATATTGTTATTACAAATCCTGAATTTTTTTTAATACAGAACATTTGTAAAATAGAGTTATCGTTCTTTGGTACTTCCGTCCCGGTTGGTGCACATGAAAAAATTTACCCTAGATGCGGGTGATTTCAATGTGTTCAATGATATTGAGTTCAATGAGTTCAATAAAAGATACCCCCACCCCACCTCCCATATCAATATAGTGACATTGTCCATGTTTTGCTATGGGAAACCCAAAATATGTGTCGAATCAAAAAGTATACAATAAGACACAATGGCAATATGCAATAAAGATGATGTGAAAGTTTCATCAAATTTCAATCAGTGGTATGAGAGGAGTTGCGAATTGTGCATGCCTTCATTATCTTTGCATGTTACTGTATTTTACTTGATTATTTAAGAGTCAAATAAGCACTTGACATAGCCATAATTGCACACGATTGTTGGAGTCATAGAAGTTGTTTTCATCCCGCCGCCATCTTATTTGTATTAGCCAGAGTTTCGTATTTGATTAAGTTGTATTTTGTTATGCGATTCTATGTTATAATTGCTTGTGAATAACCACAAAATTAATGTTTGAATATGTTTTACTAAGATTTATCAAGGGTTTTACGTCAAATGGAATTTTGTGGTAGTTACACATTTTCACTATGACAGAGCTATTTGAATATCGTCTGCTACACGATTGCAGTTTTCTATCATGAAATACGGATTTAATTTACATGCCTAAATGTTTACTTACTAATTATAAACACATCTTTGTAATCCATATTTATTGGGTTTTTTTCTTATATTAATTCCGTATTGTAGTCATTATCCTCATTGTGCGACAGCTTTTTAATGCCAAATCAACTTTCTTACCATTTTTTACCATAGGGCCAAAACGAATATAAATTATCTATATGTATCCAATATAGATGTGTGTTTATCTACTGTTATTTTCTGTTGAATGACCAATTTATAAACCAATTATTAAACTGATACCATGTTGACGTAAAGTTACTATAAAACCCCTTGGTCAACACATTGTCATCAGTTTTGTGACGTAAACCAGGTTATTGTGACGTCTTCTACTCTTGGGAGTTTTCGTTCAACGAACGAGAACTATATTGCGGGAAAAGTCATTTGGTGTTTCGAATAGGTGGAATATGACGAAAAGCGTACGTGCCGACGACGGGAAATATGAAGGCACGATCACGTGATAACCTTAAACCAATCAGATAACGCGTTGTGTAGAATATTTATTTTAGAAATAAGGTATCATTTTTTAAGATCTATCGGGATATAAATACGGGTTGGTCACGAGATTAAATGAATGTAATCTTGTACCAACCCGTATTCATAGCCCGATAGATGTTTTAAAATGATACCTTGTTACTTATATTTACATTTGTGACTTATTCATACTTTATATTTACCTGATTGTGACTTTTAACCTGTGAAATGCATTATTTTTTAAACCAAACGGCATGTATGTTATCCACTGAACGCGCATCGACCCTTTATGACGTCACTGAGAAATTACGTCGAACTATTATCTATACGCACATCTATGACCTCTTGACCCCCTACTTGTATTTATACACTTATAGATGCGCATTGCTTTCATTAGTGTTATATACAGGAAAACATTTGCAAATGTAAATATGATAAAGTATAATAATAATTTTTCTGTATTTTTATTTATTTCCTGAAATATTTTTTTTCCTTTGTTAACAAAAAGTTAAAAGGGCATGAAATTCCAGAATTGTTTTCATTTATTAATAAATTAAAAATACTTTTTAAAAGAAAATGCTATTATATTTTCAAGGCGAGTAAATCATTGTCAGGGCCAATTACCTGAAGTCAGTCCTTATTTTCATCAACTATTAGTCTTTTTACCTTCGGGTCAAGTACAAAATAAGACGAATATAGTCTGATCCACATAATCTGCAGTAAATCAGTTTTGTTATTATAATATTTTTGTAAGATCATAAATATTTATGTATAATTATAACAATTATATTCTAATATAAATATATGAACAAAACATTAAATGCAAATTACTTTTTAATGAATATTAAACAAATGAAATTGTTTTCAGAACAACAATTTGAAAGGTCGACAGGTTGACAGGTCAACAGTTCAAAGTAAGAACAACAATTTGGCAGGTTTGACAGGTCGACGGGTAGACAGGTCAACAGTTTGAATGAAGAACAACAATTTGACAGGTCGACAAGTTGACAGGTAGACAGGTTATAGATACATGTATATTGAATGCCTGAAAGTCTAAATTTTATTCTCATTATATATGCGCAATGTCTGATAACAGTTAGATGTATATACATCTCCATTTGACACAGAAATCAAATTACCTCAACAATGTGTACATGTATTATGCTGACTTATTTTAGTATAATTGAGCAGAATATATAAATATTGTCAACACGTCTTATTGTCAACTCAAAATACATATGAATAATGTTGTCTACCTGTCAACCAGTTATAAAAGCACATTTATAAGCAAATTTACTTTCAAATTTCACAGTATTATTGATGTCAGCCTGTCGACCTGTCAACATGTCTACGTGTCGACCTGTCTACCTGTCAAGCAGACGTATAAGGATTTTTTTGAACAAATAATATTTTCTGATTTCGAAATATATATTTACACTATTATTAAATAATAAGGAATTTTGGTGCTCTCTGATTGGTCTAGACGTCATTTACTGGTGTGTACCTCAGAGTGAGATCACCTCAAATGACGTTCTGGGAGGTTTATTCGGGTTTTTCCTCTCGACCAACCATAGATTTGCTTACAGCTTTTTTGACCAATCAGATTGCATGTTTCAAAGCATGTGTTTGTGTAAATGTAAACATGTCAGACGTGGACAGAATACAGTCAATGTTTAAAGGTACTTGGACACAGATTTGAAGTTATTATTTTCTCTATAATATTACGACTTATATATTTTAATAGCATTTCACACAAAAATTAATGAAAAATCTTATTTCGTTTAAAAGATATTGAAATTTCAAATTTTTCGGCGGGTTTGATTGACATATCCTTGCACTTTCACAAATTTAATTTTATTCTTAATCCTTAGGAAAAGTGGCAATCTCGTTTTGTATAAATGAGAAATATTAATACTATAATCCAGAAAATTCAGAGTAGACACGTTCTAAAGCAAAACAAACACACAATATAATGTCAGTCCGTGCAGTTGTGGTAAGCAGACTGTGACGATTAAACGCACCTGGTGAATTCTAAATAAAAACAATAACAGAACTCGAGCCCTGTTTACAAAAACTGTGTACATAACACAAGTGTGCTCGATTTGCTAAACTCTGGACGCATCTCTTAGTCCGGAATGACGATACTTGTGAAGGTGTTTTGCTTTCTAACATTTCTTCTCTGAATGAAATTATTTTTCTAGATAAACGTTTTAATATTTCTCATTAAAACACATCAAAATTGCCACTTTTCATAAGGATTAAGAATAAAGTTAAATTTTGTGAAAGTGCAAGGATGTGTCAATCAAACCCGCCAAAAAATTTTAAGTTTTAATAACTTTTAAATGAAATAAGATTTTTAATTAATTTTTGTGTGAAATACTATTAAAATATATAATTCGTGATATTTTACAGAAAAAATGAGAAAATATTAACTTCAAATCTGTGTCTAAGTACCTTTAACAAATTCATTCACACGGCAATTCAACCATTTGGCAATCCTCAAGGAAAATAGAAATATCCAGATTAACATTGATCAAATGTAAAATTTCAGATGATGAAAGAAACTGTTTTCTTGGTTGTAACTGTCAGCTGTTAACGCACAGCCTTTATATATACTGTATTGAGCATTATTATGTCGCCCCGAACGAAGTCGGGGACGACATATTGATATTGTACGCATGTTTTTTTTTATCCAGGCTGTTTCTCGGAGATGGCTGGGGCAATCTTTCTGAAACTTTCCTCAAAGGACGATCACTGGTTGTAGTTGTGCATTTAGGTTGTTCAGTTCCAATATGTCTACCGTTGTCATGGAAACCTGTAAAAAGCGACAAATTTTGTCCAAGAGTGTTCTCTCTGGTCCCTTTAACGTTCCTCATGAAACTTTTCTTATGTTAATGATTAGTATCTGTAGTTGTGCGATTTGCATTTAAAATTTTCAAATAATCGATTATTGCCATGGAAACCAGGTGAAAGTTAAAATTCTCTTATTTCGATTTTCTCAATAACTACGCAGGCAATCGTTTTGAAACTTTCAATGTTTATTCCTTGCAATGTGTCAAAGTGATTTCTACTTTTAAAATAATTGTAATAAGTCACTCATAATTGCCATAGAAACAAAACAGAAAAAAGATTAATATGTACACATGTGTTCTCCAAGAACTAGGTCAAAGTTCGTCATATCCAATAAAAGTTCTTTTCAAAATGATTACATTCTTGAAATACGAAAGCCCTATCACTTACCGTTCATACGTTATGGCTTAGGTACTATGTTCAAGTCGACCCCCCCCCCCCCTTTTAAAGCACACAGCCAGGTAGAATACACAGATATAACATATACATCTTACAAGTAACTTTTTAAAAGTTTCATTCATAAAATACAGTTCCCGTCATGTGATATTTTGCCATCATTCATTCTCCTTCTGTTTTGTCTCTTGAATTTATAATTATTTTATTTAATCTATATAAAAAAAATAACGATTGTCAACTGCATTTATTATCATTTAGCCTTTTCTTGTATATCTATTACTTGTATATTATTCAATTCATTAGATAGTGCAAGTAAAAATAAAAAAAAATGGTACGTCATTTCCATAGTTTTTATTCATTCATAAATCCCTGGATCCGCTCCTGCGGGTTCGCGAAGCTTTGATCACCACTGTATACAAAACATTCATTTCGCCGAAAATGTCATGATTCCGCTAAACTGAGAAAGTTTACACATGATTTATCATCTTATAACAAACATCAGCTTTCTGCAATGCACAAAATTATTCGGCTGATCTTCTTCATAAATCACATTTGCCAAGCTTTTATAATAGGAAAGATACTGCCAATTAACAAGTATGAGGCTCAGTTCAGTACATCAGCCAGATTTCTTTTATGCAAGTCTGCAAATTAAGGAACTTGTAATTTTCCTGCACTACTTTCTTCTCCTACCGATTCTAACAAGCATTCTGAGAGTATTGCATAAGCAATACATGTCCCCTACCGGGCTCCTCTTTTTCTTCAGGATGTCATTTTATAATATGCAAAAGTCATGTCCAAGGTGAAACTGAAAGATTTTCAAGCTGTAAATGCCTTAAAACTAATAAAATAATCCACATTAAGACGAAAATTCAACTCATTTCTCCATTGTCTTTTTTTCCTCGCTTCATATTTTTGTCGACGATCGGGAATTAGCGCAGTTCGAACCCGATCTAAATCAAGCGATTATGAAAAATATTCAAAATGCCATAATTCTGTAAAAAATCAATGAAGCGAAGCGAAATTCAAACTTGATCTGTAACTCATTAAGATACACTCACATACCAAAATTCAGCTCAAAAGTGTGGAAAACCAAGTGGGACAGACTGACGGGGACAGCCAGACGGACAGACAGACAGACAGACGGACGGACGCAGAGGAAACCTATAGTCCCCCCCCCCCGGTTTCACCGGTAGGGGACTAAAAATAATTAGTGGGATGTACCCAATTAAGGTCTTTCGTTTCCAATGGAAAGGACTGATACGACTTGATGGTTGTTCAATTGTTAGCTTATGGACTATTGTTTTAGTGATGATAAAAATGAAAGTCTTGTCCAGTACGGGGCGACATATGCTATTGCTTGCATAGCTGATTTTCTAGTTATGCTTCCTGTCAGTTTGTCTCTATATAATCCATACCCTACTATTCTTGCACAGTGTTCTAAGGATTTATATAGCGTAAGCATACTATGCCGAAATAATTTAATTTTGCTCGTATTCTCGCCTCTCATTTGTTGATTTTCAAAAAGGAACGCATAACATTTTGTATAATCTGGTTTGGTATGGGGACACACCCCATTGACAACCAGCTTAATCACCATATCCATGCAATCCCCTCATTTCCAGTCCTCGGAATCCGTGGAAAATCACAGATTTAACAAATGTACCTTCACCTTTAAACAATTACTCGATCTTACCTCATGTAAACAAGCATCATGGCTGCTAGATCTATGTATCAGTTATTACCTCCCTTCGCTTCAAATCACTTCCGTTACTATGGTTGTATTATTGCGCGGTAAATTTGAACTTATAAAAAGCAACACTAATTTACATCAAAAATTGTTTAAGTATTTTTAAATTAAATAATAAGGAATGACTCTAATTCTTGGCCATATTATCGAGTATAATTAAGGAATGTTTTTAAGTTTTGTGTGAGTTATTGGTGTGTGAATCACACAGACTTGTCACGTAGGCATATTTCATGAAGTGCGCTAGCAATAATTCACACCAATAATTCACACTTATTTGAAAAACATTCCTTATATTTACATTTTACATGTTGGGATGCAACTAAAATATGCTAAATATTTGAATATCCCGCTGCCCTATTTCGTTGCATTTTTACTAACGTCGCTGCAGCCTCATTGTGACGTCACATTAACGCACGTTTCTCTGTGTAAATTTCTACGCGTGAGTATACACGAAAATGGTTTTCAAATCAATTTCACTGTTGGCTTACTAGAAAAAAACAGCGAATGTAAATACCGTATAAGTGGAAATTTTAGCGAGACGCAAATTTAGCGATTTGTTCTTTTAACTGGTATTTTATTTTTAGCAAAATGTAATTTTAGCAATTTGAAATTGATCCCTAAAGAACTTATTACAAATAAAAAGCGATAATTTTTTAAGCGATATGTAATTTTAGCGATCTCAGCACCCTCGCTAATAATGCCAAAATTAAATCCTCGCTAAAATTTCTACTTATACGGTAGTTGAAAATAATTTTCGTGTATAATCACGCGTAGAAATATATACGGAGAAACGTGCCTAACTGTGACATCACAATAGAGCTACAGCGACGTTAGTAAAAGTATAACAATATAGGACAGCGAGAAATTCAAATATTGAGTATATTTTCGGTGCTTCCAAACATGTAAAATGTATATTATATAAGTAATGTTTTTAAATTTAGTGTGAATTATTGGTGTGAGAATCACACAGAGTTGCACGTAGGCATATTTTTCATGAAGCGCTAGGGCGCTTCATATAATATGCCTACGTGACAAGTCTGTGTGATTCACACACCAATAAAACTTAAAAAACATTCCTTAATTATACTCGATAATATGGCCAAAAATTAGAGTCATTCTTTAAATTGTGCATAGCCTCCATTTTTGAGGAAAATCCGACAACGCCCATACCGGGTAGTGAACTCACGACCCCGAGATTGTCAGTCCGACGCGCTACTGATTATACACGCCACAGACGCCGTTATCTATAGTATTTTACTATAATATATATATATATATATATATATATATATATATATATATATATATATATATATATATATATATATATATATATATATATATATATTAGTTTCAAATATTGTATTATTAAAAAATAAACAAAATAATTCTTCTAAAATAGTTTCTTGCAACCCCCCTTCCTTCACTCAAATAATATTCTCTAAAACTAACTGTAGATTATGCCTAAAGCATGGAACGTTCAAAATTAAAGAAAATATTTTGACGTACATGTTGCATAAGGTGACGTCATAATAGAGTAGACGAATGTTACATTGGGAATGAAGAAAATATTGCCGTTTTTATACAGTAACAACAATCAACATAATAATAACAATAGTGTTGTGTTTTGCGTGCACTATGCCTAAATAGTAGTCAGGGTTTGACACATAGTGCATTCGCCTCCGGCTCGTGCATCATGTGTCAAACCCTGACTACTATTTAGACATAGTGCACGCAACACTATTATATAAATATAAAATTAATACTATTCACAAAAATAATTTTACTTTTAAAACTTTTTTTCATTGGATAAAAATTATGCTTGCAACATGTACTTTAAATTTATGCAAGCTTAGGTCAATTACGATTTTAGTTACTTGGGAATAGGCCTGGGGGTCATTAAACTAAGACGAGCTCACTTTTGAATTTGAACATATTTTATTATGTAAAATACATAATTGGATTGGGCAGCAGGCATAGCCTATATGAGCCCTCTCCAAAGGTACAAGGTTAATTAATACACATATAGTAACAGGTTTATATATGACCAATAAGTTGTATACAGACACAAATTTAAATAGAACATAGGGGAAAGAAAGATACATGAGTAAAGATAGAAAAGGAAAAAAACAACATATGAATACCGGTTTATAAATGTGGAAATGAATTGATCGAAAAAATGAGAACTACAGCAATTTATAAACATACAATGAATGTGTATTTAACTTAAAACATAAACTGGAATAAGTATTACATAGTTACACTTCATTTATGAAACCTTTTGGTTTGTGATATATAATTGTGAACACAATCAAATAATTTCATATTTTTTGCATATGATATACTACTATCACCAAATAATAAAAGATTAAGGGAAATAGGAATAGGATTTTGCAGGTCTATACTAGATATACAGTGAAAAAGAGTGTTTCTTTGCTCAACATAACATGGGCATTCAAAGAAAAAATGATATGCATTTTCTATATGAAAATCACAATTTTCACATTTTGAGCTATCACTTATATAATCTTTCTGTAAATCTGCATTTAAACTACTAGCATTATTTCTTAGCTGACATCGAATAATATTTTGACTACGATTTCCATGATTAAAAAGTTTATTGGGTGTTCTATAATGAGTCTTTTTAATAGCATTAATGAAAGAAGATAGTGTTGGTAAACTCCTAATATGGTACGGTAAACTATTCCATAATTTAATTGTAGATGGGAAATAACTATTCATATATGATGTAGTCCTCGTCTGAGGAATAAGAAAAGCAAGACCGTCATTGTTTCTTAATGAATATGTTGTTTGGGGTGGAATACAAGGTCTTAGAAGATCTTGAAGGTACTGTGGTGCTAACCCATACACAATTTTGTAAAATAATATTAATTTATGTACTTTCCTTCTGTCAGATAATGTATTCCAACCCAATTCATCATATAAAAGTGATCTTGATGAGTTCACTCTCATTCCTGTAATAATTCTTGCAGCAGTAATTTGAACTTCTTCCAATAGAGATGACTCCTTTTCATTACAATTATCCCAAACAACATCACCATATTCTAAAACTGGTCTAATAAATGACATATATATTTTTATTAGCGCGTCTCGACAAAGGGAATGTTTTAACATTCGTAGAACATTTAACCGTTTACATGCTTTTTCATAAGTAATTTGTATGTGAGATTTCCAATTTGCATCACACTGAAAATTTAGTCCCAAATGTGTGTGATTTTCCGATGGCTCAATTAAGGGGCCATTTAAACCAAATTTAACATTGGGATGAGAAAAATGCTTTCTGGAAAAATTTACATTCACTGTTTTCTTGGGGTTAAAATCAACTTTCCATTGTTTTGACCACTGATCCAACTTTTCTAAATCTTTTGTTAATGAGTTTGCAGCACTAACAATGTCATTATCAACAATAATGTAGAGTGAAGTATCATCAGCAAATAAGCGGACATTATTTGTTAAATTTGAAGAAATATCATTAATATATAATAAGAATAAGAAAGGACCTAGAACAGATCCTTGGGGGACACCTGCACTAATTGGTCTAAGAGTTGATGTATAACCATCAAGGACCACTCTTTGTCTTCTGTTTACTAAGTAGTTTTTGACCCAATTTAGGATTTGATCTGATATTCCAATTTCCTTTAATTTAAATATAATTCCTTCATGCCAGACCCTATCAAATGCTTTAGAAATATCACAAAACACAAACCGTACATCCCGGCCTTTATCAAGATTGGATATAATAGTATTATAGATTTCCACCAACTGATTACTGGTTGAGTGCCAGTTTGAAAAGCAGACTGGAACTTATATAGTATATCGTTCTCAAGTATATAGTTGTGCAGATGCTTGACAATAATTTTTTCTAATAATTTGCAAACAACAGATGTTACTGATATTGGTCTATAGTTATTGAC
Organism: Saccostrea cuccullata; assembly: GCF_032062105.1. Classification (NCBI taxonomy): domain Eukaryota; kingdom Metazoa; phylum Mollusca; class Bivalvia; order Ostreida; family Ostreidae; genus Saccostrea; species Saccostrea cuccullata. The sequence goes on from NW_026919405.1 coordinate 145,728, forward strand.
ATCATCTGCATTTCCTTTATTTTTATAAACAGGAGTAACTTGGGCAATTTTCCAAATATTAGGAAGAGTTCCATTGTTTAGTGATATATTAAATAATTTTGTCAGTGGTTTGTAGATTGATTGTGCAGTAGATTTTAAAATTCGAGGTGAAACACCATCAGGACCTGATGGCTTACATGTATTGATGATTTGTAACTGGTCTAAGACTTCATTTTCTGTAATTCTAATTGTTTCCATATGATGTAAGGGGGGACCTGGTCCCTGGGGTGGTAAATCAGGCTCATCGTTAATGCAAGAGATATTTGTAAAGAATTTGTTTATAGCATTGGCCTTGTCTATGGGATGAAACAGCGTTTGGCCATCGACCTTAAGAGGAGGTGTTGGCTTATGTTTATTGTTTAGTTTGGATAATGATTTCACTATTCTCCACCATTTACCAGGTGGTATTGTTTTATTTATCTGCTCTGTAAGTTTTTTGTTATAATTTTGCCGAGAAATTCTAATTTCATCAATGACCTGATTTCGCAGGTATCTATACTTTTCCCAGTGAAGTGGATTTTTTGATTTGACAGCTTTACGATGGATTCGATTTCGTTTTCTCATCAATTTTCTAATTGTACTATTCATAAATACTTTGTCCTTTGGTCGAATTGTAATTACTTTTGTAGGGATGTGTTTATTTATGCCTTTGGTTAATACTTCTGTAAAATTAGAGTACATTTCATCTACATCAGTAGTATTGAAAACTTCTGAATCCCAATTTATATTTTCTAAATCATTATTGAGGTTATTGTAATCAGCATTACTATAATCAAAAATTTCTCTCTTATATGCATGTTGTTTGTGTATATTGAATTTCAGGTCCAGTCCAACAAGGGAATGTGAACTACAAAATGGGGCTGAAACAAATGTACTATCAACCAAAGTTGGATTACTAGTAATTATAAGATCTATGCAAGTACCCTCAGTTTTTGTAAAATTGGTTGGACAATCGATTAAATTTGTTAAATTTAATTTTTGTAGCATTAGTTTGAAACTGCTACTTTGATTTGACAAAACATTAACATTAAAATCTCCTAGTAGGAATATTGGGAGATTACATTCAAGTGCCTTTTCCAAATTTGAGCTAAATAAGTCCCAATAGCTAGCTAGTGAAGATGGGGGCCTATAAAGTACAGCTAATAAAATTTTTTTGTTGCCATTATGTATTTCTGACCACAGAATTTCTAATCCATCAATTAACAAATCCATTCGAAAATGGTAAGCCAATTGGTCCGAAATGTATATAGCAACACCACCGCCATGTCTATTTCTATCTTTTCGAATAGGTGGGTGAAATCCTTCTATTGAAATATTTTCATTACTTATGCTATTATCTAAATGCGTTTCACTAAGGGTAATAATATCATATGTTGATAACTCTGAAGTTATGATATCCAATTTTGGTAGTAGACTACAAACATTGTTATGGACTATACTTAAAGGTTTGCTACTATGGCTACTTTTAATAAAACTGGGGCCAGGATTGGTCTCTATGCACCCTAATATTAACAGTATATATATAATAATACGACGAAAATGTAGATTTAAACATACACAAAAATCTAACTGATAGTTTATCCATGACATCCTAAAAATAGTTATAATCACCTTAATCATTTGTGTCAAAAATCATTATATTTGATTTGGATGGCATGGATTCACACATCGGATATGCTGTGTATAAAAGTAAAAATGAAACCGGTATGGTTGGAATAAGACAAAACGCATAAGAAACAAGTTTGGCTTTCCAGAAAGCCTGAAATGTCATCTCTTTGGGCTTCATTTATGTCACAGAATAAACAGTTAATTGAATGTAACTTTTTTCAGCACTATCAAGATTGAATAAATGGAGAGGTACCCTCTCTGATGACACGTGTCTGTAATTCTAAATTTATGTGAAAAAATGTTTTAATTTATTATTACAAATATTTTTTTGTTTAATGTATTTAGAAATTGTTATTGTACAACTAGCTATAAGCAGTATTCGAAAAATTTGTAAGCATTTTTTTTTTTACAAGAAGTTGGAAAAAACCCTTAGCGTTCCTTTTGACCTTACATATATATTTATACGTACTAGTATTTCACAGCTTCTTACTCTGACAGCAGACAAAAGCGCTAACTTTATAATTCAGACCCTTTCCTTTCCAAAGATTTTCTTTAATCTTCTCATTCCTTTAAGTGACATGCTCATCGAACACCAATGGGATATAAAGGAGAAAATGAATTAAACTTACGTAAAAAAGTTTACTTTTCAGAATTTTAACTTTTAACAGCACTGGCTAATTTGAGGGGGGGGGGGGGGGCAGGTTCACCCTTGTTGTGTCCAAAATATACATAAGATTTCATAATTCACATTTTGTGTGAGGCTGTATGCCCCTACCCTGAATCCTCTTTTCAAAGATTCCTGTATCCGCCACTGTTAACGCTTTATAAAATATAAGCACATGCACAAGGCCCTGTCGAAATATAGCATAGGATAGAGAAAACTGCCATCAACGTAATTAACTTGAAAGCACATACAATATAAAATCTACATTAACACACTTTTATATAGCTTATCCAAAGGAATAACACCCACATGATGTTAAATACAGGTAAGTAATAACATTTAACATAAAATTAAGCATTTATAAATTATCTGAAAAATTTGCCAACTCTGAACTTAAGCTGTTTTAGGAATACAGGTGTTGTACCATTATACTGATCGTCAAAATTCACGTGCAATGCGTTTATTTCTGTGTTTTGTTTTAGAAAACTTTATTTGCATACTAAAAATAAACAATTACTTTTGTAAATGTTAAAATAAATTTGATTTGATTTTGGTTTTTTTGTGAATTCTTGGATCCACGCCTCGGCTGCAGAGGATATTTACACACGCGCTGACCTAGTTAGAAGATTCTATCTTGTTCTGACCATCATTTACGCAATAGCCAAGAAGACTACCGGGGTATATATAAGAACATACAGTGTATATTTTGAAGTCAAGACTCCGCAATCCAGTCGATTGTGTGTGTCTAACTCTCTCTGATTTCTGTGCAGCTTGTTTTCTTTATCGATAGAAATAAAGTAGATCGCTCATTGTTGTCTGACGTCTTGGCGTCAGACAGTACTAGATTTAACCAGGGCTTATTTATGCAGTCGTTCCATTAATTTGTTTAGATAATTCGATGATGGAAGTTTCGATACATACATCATCTCCAAAGGCGCATGTAGTTCGGCCAAGGAGGAAATGCGCTTTTCTTCTTTTATTTACTTAACTGGGTACGTAGTGCAATATTTTCTATTGGTTGCCCTGCTCCCTTCATGTGAATGCAACGATTATATTTTTGGACGATTACACGTAAATTAGTTTGCGTCTTCTTGGTTCTTTTCCTACAGACTTCAGAATTCCATCCATCAATTAACATGCGTGTTAAGTAGAAAATCATTTGTACAGTACATCAGATGGTTTGAGAAACAATGTTTTCAAGAACAGCAGGGGGAATGGTCAACGTGTGTAACGCTCTGCCGAGATTGTTATCGCTGTTTACAGCTGGTTTATACGCGGCATTTAAGTGATCAAACAAAGATCTTCCAATTGATATCATTTACAAACTTCATTTTATTTTGTTTGTTGAATGAAGAAATCAGTATAAGGTCCCGGATTTCCAAAGCAATGGAGTCAATAAAAGTGCAATTGATGCAAATCATCCATATTTTTTTTTTTTGGTAATTTTATTTAACATGTTACATGTACAAATCCCCTCTTGTAGAGAAAAAAAATGAAATAAAATAAAACGTAGTATTGATAAGAAAAGAAAGGTGTTGTTGCAAATAAATTGTGCTCAGTAAATTTATCTTCACCATGATTTAAAAGAAATTGAGTTGCCATGGCAATATTGTTTACACATGGTCTTTTAAAGATAGATTACCGAACAAAAGAAACTATGTAACATATTATAATTATTGATTTCTTTCAGCTTTATGAATTTAAGCAAATCACGTCAGACGAGCTTTTTAGGAAAGCTAATACTTGTTTACATCTCTATATTTAGAAAATAGCATCAACTCGGTGTTCCTTGGATGACCTCGCACTGTTTGGATTCAACCGAGGATTGCCGACTGTTAAATGGCAGCTTACACTGGGACTTCACATCCGGAAATCAAACTTAATGTGTGTCATCTCTCGAGAGAGATGAAAATACGCATCGTATTCTTTTCTAAATTTTTCTTGGCTTTCAAATAGGCCAAAACCGAAAGTAGATCACACACTTCTTAGCTAGTTCTAAAAGAAAACCAGTTTACAGGCTACTTGGAACTCCTTGTGTAGATTCTCACTTGAGATATTGAAAAACATCGAGGATTCCCGAAAGATTAATGGAGGCTTACACTAGGACTTCACTTCCGGCATACAATCTTAATATGTCATCTCCCGAGGGAGATGACAATGAATACGAACTGAACAAAAAACATATATACAAAAAACACAAATTTGACTTGTAAACACAAGAGTATCAGTAAACTGAGTATGAAAACGTAAGAACACATTTACAAAAAGGTACAGTATGGGATTTGGTGTATTAAGCCATACAAAAATATAGTGTTTAGGTAAACATCTATTTATAGAAAAGTATTTACCCTAGTATGGGAAAAACCCTTACTAAAAATAATACATTTAAGATATTGCAGAATAGACTTCTGAAACTTATGAAAGATGGAGTCCAGTTATATCCAAGTGAGAAGAGAGGTATGTGTGACACAAAGTTGTCTTATATTTATTTGAACACTGCCGCAGCTGGAGTAGAGGTTTGAGGGCCGCGCATAATGTTGCCCTCTAATTTTTCGATGTCCGAATATCGCGTGATCGTCCATCTTTTCCTGCTATGGGTTTTCGCAATGATTTTTCCATCGTACGTCCACACTGACTCGACAAGATGGTCTTTGAGCAGTTTTTTTGTGCTTATTAAGAGGCCCATTCGTCGTTTTGTCAGGGCTTCATTTATGAAAATTTTGTGTTCATTCATTTCATTTTTGTTGTATTCTTTCAGATTACTCTTATTTGCATAGACAAGTGCCTTGTCTCGATATGAAGTAAATTTCACTATGATATCTCTGGGGCGGTTCTCTTGCTGCTTGCCTACACGATGGGTTCGATCAATCTTACGAGCTCACTTTTGATCTCAGTCTCACTTTAACCAAAGGAATCAATTGTGGAAAAGTGAGACTGAGATCAAAAATGAACTCGTCTAAGTTTTATGGCCCCCAGGCCAGATTTGCTCAGATAGCCTTTTTTCTCAATATATTTTTACACTTTTTACAAAATACATGTCGGTCCCAACATATTAAGCATACCTGGCATTGTCCATACTCACGATCCTCATATGAATTATCAATGAAAGTTAATCAGAATCATAAGCAAAGTAGATCACTCCTTTTTCGGTATTTGTAAGATGTTTATTAAAAAAAAACAAATATCCCACGGAGGATAGCAATAGTTGAGCTTTGTATTGGTCATCTTTCCAAGTTTCATGTACGTCTAGTATATAACACTCCGAAACTATTCGACATATCACATATTTATGGTGACCGAGTGGTCAAATTATGCAATCTACGACTTGTATGGGGCTTGTTACAGTTAAAACAGCAAAAGCAAATGTTTGTCTTTTATATCCAATAATTAAAACTTGACTAAACTTTGTAAAAAAAAATATACATTGTAACTCAAACAATTTCACATTCAGTAATTGTAACGTAAAGGGGGGGGGGGGGGTAATTTCTTGGAAAACACAACACATGGGAGAGTTGCAAAATAAAATAAAATTAGGGATGTCAACGAGTACCCGGTTAACTTTTATAAGTTTGCAAATTAAACAAAGTCAAAAAATTTTTTACCATAGAAGTTGGAATGGGAGAGGATTTTTCCCTGTAATGTACATGACACAATTAGAATAAGAATATATATACACTGATAGTAGAGAAATAAAATGTAGCAGGTCAAGTAGTCTTAAGAGTTATCTCCCTGTCTTGGGATTGTTCTGATCCGCCTCATTATGTGGGAGGGGTGTATCAGCAACATGGTCTTCTTTTACCAATGCTACTTTCTTACCCTCCAATGACTCAATGCAGGGATGGGATAATGGTAATGTGTAATGGTAATTGACTGTAATTAATTACAAAATTCAATGTAATTGAAAGTAATGTGTAATTGACCAAATTTTCAATTACAAGTAACGGTAATTTAATTAATTACTTTCCAAAAAGGCATGTAATTCACAATTACTTTTCAATTACATTCAATTACACTGATTTTAAATAAATGAAAAATAGTCTCCTCTCCCTCAGTTTCATAAGCATTTTTTATGAAAGGTTAATAACTTATATTTTGGACCAAAAATTTTAATAGTAAAATTTCTTGAAAATAAATTCCCTTTTTATGTCAATTGTTGTTTAAATACAATGCCCCTTTCATTTAAAAAAAAACTTTTAAATCAAGTTAAATTTTGTAAAGTTTACCAATAAAATTCATATTTTGATTATTTTAATTAATTAATCCATATGAAAATAAAAAGTCCAATGGCTTCTAATCCTTTTTGGCCGGTTGCGTATCTATGGCTCAGATAAGTACAGCTCAGTGGTTGAACTGTGGATCACGTAAGCCGGGTTTAAACCCCAGTTGAGTCGGGTTTACCTGAGTCGCGTTTCTGTTGCACGCTGTAAAACTGAGTAAGGTTTAACTAATCTTGACTTACTTATATATAATGTTGAAGGATAATAGGTTTTCTAATATTACAGCACCTCAAAACAAGTTTTAATATACTAGTAACTGGTTGAAAATTAAAAGCATACTAGTATATTTAAAAGCAAAGATATATATTGATGTTAAATTGTAAATTAAAAATGCCGAGAAATACAATAGAATTTAATTCAAATCACGACATCTTTCATCGAAACCTAAATCATAAGAAAATATGAAATCGCAAACAGAATAAAGCTTTGCAAAAGACTGAATAGAAGAAAACAGAGATGGGGGTCTTTGGACTAAGTAATTTAGAAACATTACCAAAACACAAGATATAGGTAAATAATAAAGCAACAATGTATAAATTTAGATTTTTTTAGTTTAAAATCAAATTTTAAAAAAAAATTATAATACATTACTTTTTAGTAAACACATATTAGTTATGTTTTTGAGAGAATTTTATAAAGCTGCAAACTTATAAGGGACGGACATGCCTCCCCCGGCCCATTTTATACGGCCATGTGGATAGCCTAATTAATCAGATAACTGAAAGACTTTTTATCTCTAGAAAATTCGACATTATTAGAAATAATTGGAATGTGTATCATCAGCTGTTCGAAAGTGTAAAATTCGTAATTTGATTTAAATTTGGAACATGTATATTAGAAAGTTTCTATATAATTCCTGTTCATGAACATTAATGTTTTTTTAAAAGTATCTTCCAAAACTTTATACTACAGCTACATCAGTGTTAAAACGGCACATTGAACAGCTGTTGAAGATTTGTGTAAAAAGAAAAAATCCCCATGTGATATGGCCATAAAAATTTTTCTTGTAGAGTAGCTTTTCTAATACTGCAAAATCCATGAATGCAATTATTACCATAAAACATTTCTGCAACATCGAAATATTTCAAAATATCGAAATATACTATCCAAAAATCCATGGAAACATTATTAAGCTGGGTTTAAACCACCCCTACACCAGGTTCAGAATTTACCGTAATTCTGAGCCGTACTCAGCCAATCCTTACATGTGTGCAACGCGAAAACTTGGATTTAAACCTGGAATCATTGATCGTAGGTTTAAATCCGAGATACGCAACCGGCCATTTGTTGGCCATATCTTCAGCTTGTGTTGGAAGTTATTAACAGGTGCTAATTAGTGTCTTGGGGTCATATACTTATTCGGTTTGTTCCCGTTTTGCACACATTTGAGTTACAGGTAATTAAAAAATGTGTGAAAAACGGGAGTATGACAAGGTGAAATAATTACTTAATTGCTATAGTCTATACCATACTTAGTATGATATACTTAGTATGTATGTGAAAGGTGAACTTATATTGAAAAAATAAGAGAATAAATACAAAGTTAATGTATTTGATATTTATTGAGTATAATTAATTCTTATTCTCTATTTTCTTTATTATTTTTATATCTTTAATTCATTTAGAATTTTATTGAAAAGTATTCCTTTTTTTTAAATTGGACTTAATAAATAATATTGAATAAATATTAATAATTTATTAATTTGTAATTTATTAATTTATTCAATAAAATAAAATATTTTCCCATAAATATATATAGAATTTTAACAAAATGCTCATAAAATTGTAATAAACCTCTTAAGAATACATTATGCTAAATCAGGTATTCACAGGTAAATCCAAAACAAAAATCGGACTATAATTGCTATCAAAACACTCTTCACACCTATTGTCTATACCTAATTATCAAATGTGTGCAAAACGGGAACACACCACTTATTCCTAAATAAACATTTTTCACACCTTTGACTTTGTTGGTGTTTTTATACATACTCTTTGACTTTAAATTGTAGTTTGGCACAGAATAAGTCAAATACCCACATGTTAAGGTAAACCTATGTTGCTGAAATAAGGAAATATAAAGGCAAATTAAAGCATTTAAAGTACATTTAGCATAAATTTATCACTTGTTGTATGGGAAAGCTTAAAAATGATTCCAAAATTTAAACAAATGAATTAAGGTAAAACCATCCGTAAACTTTCTACTAGTCAGTATCTACATGTGTGCATTTTTCTCACAAATACCCCAGTGGAAAGAATCTTCAGCATGGCAGGAAAATCTTCAAATTAATCGAAGATATATATAAGGTTACGGGACACGGTATTTGAAAAATGTATGAAGCTTTTAATAATGTTATAATTGTAAAAATGTTGTAAAATAATCTGTTTTAAATGTTAAGGCATATACATGACTATTTACTTTTATACGTGTATTCTTGAATGTAATTTGTAATTTAATTAATTACATTTGCAAAGTAATTGTAATTTAATTAATTACATTTCAAAATCCATGTAATGGTAATGGTAATTTAATTGAAGGTTTTGGGAAAGTAATTGTACTTAAATTAATTACTTTCCTATGTAATTGACCCCATCCCTGACTCAATGATTAAGAAGGTTAATATATGGGGGAAATCTGCTGATGGAAAACAGAAGAGCAATTCTGACTTAAATGAGCAGTGTGGCCCATGGACTTCTGTTTCTTAGCAACAACATATACAAAGAAATTTACCATAGGAGAAATAAATTTGTTGTTAAAGAACAGCAGGGTCATATTGGCTTAGGTGAATATTGTGGCCCATGTGCCTCTTGTTTTTGAAAATGACATGCAACATGAAAGTTTTTCTCTCATTGTGTACACGTGTTGTAAGGGTCTTACTTGAAAGTACATAGCTTGATGGTATTATCTGCCAAGAATTTTGAAAGGAGACGAAAACCCCTTTTGCAAGCAAAAATGAATACCACAGAACAAATGCATGAAATGATATATTTCCAAATTGAACTTAGTGACATATGAATAAACCTAGTTTAAAACTACCTCTTTATATCAGGACTTATTAACGTACACCTGTTTGTTCACTGTGCGTATCATGTAATATGATATATCAATTTAAAGTCCAAATCACTTCACAGTGTATAGCTACCTTAACTTAACCTAAAATCTAGGTCGAATTAGGAGACATTCAACAAACATAGCCGTCAGTACACCCAAATATCCACAGGGCTCCCCTCAAGAGCATATCGAAATGTGTGAAATCCATGATTTACCTGTTGATGTTATATGTGAGGACTGTGATGAATTCATTTGTGCCAAGTGTGCCAAAACAAATCATAGAGATCATGATTGGAACACCCTATCCACAGCAGCCACTCAAAGGAGGAGAGATCTGAACAAATTTCTGAGGAAGATCAAGGAGGAGGATTGGCCTAGGATTGATGAAAAAATGGAGAATACGTCAAAACAGATGACAGAAAATGAAGAACTTTGTGACTGAGATTAAAAAGCTTCAAAAGCATTTTGATGAGATAATGGCCAGGTTGACAGAAATCAGGAAAAATAATGAACAAAGACTGAGAGATAATTTGGAGGAAAGAAATAGAAAGCTAAACAGTGTGAAATCTAAGCTAGACAAGAAGAAGAAAGAAATGGAAGAGATGGTAAAGTTTATGGAGGATAACAAGAGCATCATGTCGGAATACGGCTTCATTGACAACCACAGGGAACTGTCAAAAATTCTGTCTGTTCTAGATTTTTATGTGGATATGAAAAGTTGTGAACTTTCAATGAGATACAGTAAAAGAGAAATCAGAGATGAAGTACTGGAGAATATGATAGGAAAAAATCTAAATTTAGACAATATCAGTTTGACTGAAACGGATTCATTTAAATATGGAGATGATTTAATAGTCGTATTGGGGGCATTGTGTGAAGATCAGTGTTACATAAGAGAATTTCAGTCAGATTACATTGAACAAGTAAACAAAGAGGGTGAGAAAAATATAAATATAACATCAAAGCTAATGATATATGTTTGACTGATACTGGTGGTGTTTATTTTACTGACACCAGTAACAAGTCCATCAGCCGTCTGTCACCATCAGGATCTGTCTCTACAGTCACCAGTACAGATCCACTTTAACCAGAATATGAATCTATCAGTCAGTGGACGGTGGACTACTGGTCACCTTGAGAGACAAGGAATCAGATCCTTACAAATTTGAGTCACACAGCAGACGTCTGGTGAGACATATCACAGTAACAGGTGATGTCATCCATGAGTATGAGTACCAGGAGGACGGTCAGACCAGACTGTTTACATGGCCACTTAGTGTCACACAGAACAGTGACATCTGTGTTGTAAACTGTACAAGCCGCGCTACAGGTGAACTAATGATTATGTCCCCCTCTGGGCATATAAAGTATGTCTACTGTGGACAGAATCTGGCAGTAAGACAATCTGATGTAGTATGCGACTCTCTTTGTAACATTCTTGTTACAGACCTAGTAAACAAACAAAGCCATCTGCTGAATCCTGACGGGGAGTTCCTGAAGTTCTTACTGACAGAAAATGAAGTGAACCTTCCAGTCAGATTATCACTATATAAGTCTAAACTGTAGGTCCGATATGAAGGACATGTCAAAGTGTTTCAGTACAGAATACTAGTATAATATACTTGAATTGTGATTAGTTTTACTCAGATGAAATCATAACAAGACCATTAACTGAGAGCAGACTCAAGTAATAATTTCAAACCAAAATAACTTTTTAAAGTAATACACGCTGATGTATTTTTTGTGTGAAACAAAATGATTAAATGATTTGAAACACATGAAGTGTAAAAAAATAAATACTTTCCACAAAATTTTACTAGAGAAGTCGTTGCACTTCAAATAAATTAAGCAATATCTGCAATTAAAAATATAGTCTTTTCAGGAATAGTGATGAAGGAAGTGATTATTTCTTTAAGTAAACATATCTGTTTAAGAATCTCCTCAATGTACATGATGTAATGTTTCATTATTTCCTTTAGCTTTATCACACATATATTTTCCAACATTGTACTGCGATATTATTCAGTGTACTAGGCTGGAGGAAAATTAATTAAGTAAAGCAAGGTTTTGGGATTTTATTTATTTTGTATTTTTCAAATTATTAGATAAGATTATAGATTCTTAGAAATAAAAAAAATCTTTTTAACAAATATAAAATCCCCCACCCCACCCCACCCCTTTCATTCTCAAATTCAACCTAATCTCTTTTTGTGACACTTCATAATCTTAGAAAAATTCTGTTTCTGTTACCTTTATTCATAAAATTCTAAAGAGATATTTTATGTAAGAAAGGATATTTTGCCATATCGAAAGTTAATTTTACTTAATACACACAATTATCATTATAGGGTTCGTTAAAATTTATTGCTAAAAACTTGTTTACATGTGCATGTTGCCGGAAAAACTCAGTTTGCGATCGTTAAATCAGCATTAACAGTCGAAAATACAAAATTAAAAGATAGCTATTCCCTAATTTAAATTTAACACACTGTAGAAGAATGGAGTTTTCTAAGCCTACCACATCCCTAACTTTGCTATGTCATTTCTCTTTTTTTTTTAATTTTGTCCACCATTTTGGTTATAATTTAAAATTAACAAAATTAGAGGTGTCAGTTTGACACAACTGCCCCCTCTGACATGCAGCAAATGTTCAGTATGTGAAAGTCCAAGGGTGTGAAAATAATGATGGTTGGAAACGGCATAAAATGATACATTTGTTTTTATTTATTTATTTTTGAACAAAATCTAAGCCACATCATACAATGGAATGAACATGTACTCACTTATAGGCAAATCAATAAAAATACCAACAAGAGGCCCATGGGCCACATCGCTCACCTGAGTAACTTTGGCCATGCTGTTCTTTACCGTATTTCTCCTTTGAAGTATATGTACCTATTGTGATCCCTTCCTATCCCTGGAGGTCAAGATTTCAACA